>NW_015165264.1:485052-493620 GCF_001447785.1 Gekko japonicus | reverse complement strand
CGGCGGAATCGGGCCCCGGGGGGAACTCCGCCCCCCGAAGTGCAGCGTGGCTGCGTCACTGTAGGTGATGCAACCACGTCAATCACGTTGGGGGCGTGGCCCTGATCGTCGGAGGGAAAACCATAGAGTTTTCCCTCCGACGATCGGGGCCACGCCTTCAATGTGATCAACGTCGCGCGTCCCTTCCGGTGATGTGCTGGTGGCATGCGCTTTGCACGCACGACGAGGGACGGCTCCCGGAGCGCGGCGAGGCTCCCCTGCCGGTGAGTAAAATTCACTTGGCAACCCTATTCCTGGGCCAGGCTGAACTGCTGGCTGCTGGGAATACCCAGCCTCCTTTAGGGAAGGCTACAAACACTGAGCATGCTCATTAACTAAATATAGGAGGGGGGAAAGGGAGTTAATTGCCATACCACCGATTGGCAAAAGCAGGCATGCCTGATCCCTGTATGCTGTTAACAGCTACAAATCTGCATGGGCTACACTATGTCAGAATTCCAAAGGTGCTTACAGGCTCAAAAAGGTTGGGGACCCTGGGGGGAGTAGGGTATGATGTTACAAATGTTAGGTATGAAATTTGTTCTTATCAATAACGAACTGCTGGAGACGGACTTCTTTCAATGAAGCAGAATATTTTATTGGGTTCACAGCTTGCAAGCAGGGTGCCCAGCTCAGAGAACTGAACACCCCAAATTGAGTTAATCAGCAGATATATATACTATCCCGGAGAGGTATAGAAAATAAAAAACGCCCTGTCTCGGCCCCCTTTCTGGTGACCAAAACGTACAGTCTTCCAATCCCGTTCGCCTAGAGGTGCCGTAACACCTCTGTTGAGAGTTCTGCTCTTTCTCTGTGGAAACCCCTCCCTCCAGAGGGTCTGCTGAAATAGCATATCTTGTGGTCTAAAAGGTACCCTACCCCAGCCAACAGTCAACTCTTCTGCTGTCTCTTATAGCAAGCCAGCCTACTCAAGCATTTAGGTTGAGATACTATATTTTTATAGGTAGCCAAGCACCTCTGGATTTATAAGATTCATGACCATAAGTTCCTATTCTTAATTTTGGGTTGTTTGTGCAAGCCTACTGTCTGGTTTCATAATAAGCATTAATTGATTTCAAGCAATATTTTTCTACTACAGTTTAAAGCAAGGTATTTAAGATTTTCTTTATCAGAAGTCCCTTTATTTATTTCATTTCTCACACAAATATGGTGTGGGAACAGCACAACAAGCCCACCTATGGGAAAAATACAGAGACTATTATGCCCTATAAGCAAGCCATCTGGGTGGGTGGAGTAGGCCACTGCCACTTGGCTCTTTTATTATTAGAAGAAACAGCTTAGCTCAGTAACTGGGCCAGAGGTACAGAAGACCTCCAGTAAGGTTTGAAAAACTGTCATTAACAGATTACATTTAAAATAGAAAAGGTCAAAAAGTACAAACACGCCCACAAAACAAGCACTCTAGCAGGGTTAAAGTCACCAAGGAAAGGCAAACCAACACAAGTCTACTAAGCATCGGACATAGCTGTCCTAGTCTAAAGCAGGCTGGCTTGGCCCATGGTTCCCCAGCATGGGGGCACACTTCCCAATGGCAGCAGCTACCCTACTTACCAGTCCTAGCAGGTGCACACGGGGTCCTGGGAGGAGGGTTTTATCTATTATGTCCAGATTCCTGTCCCTGATTCAGCCCTTTCCCCTCCAAAACAGCAAGGGCAAATCCAGCATCCGGCCTTCCCTAAAGCTCCAGGCAGGATGAGGACTGGTCCTTCCTTCCTCACAGATAAAAAGTTCTCCATTAACAGGATTGCCAACCTCCAGATGGGGCCTGGTGATTTCCCAGAATTACATCTGATCTCCAGGTGACAGAGATCAGTTCCCCTAGGGGGAAATGGCTACTGGAGAGTGGACTGTACAGCATTACGGTCTCTCCCCTCCCCAAACACTGCCCTCCCAGGCCCCACCTCCAAATTACCAGGAACTTCCAAGGCAGAAGCTGGCAACATTACTGGTTCTGAGGCCCACTGGAGCAGGAAACTTAACAAAATGGGGAAGACAACAATGAACATGTGGCCTTCAGTTAGAGATGCCAGCTCCGGTCTGGGGAAATTCCTAGAGACTTAGGGGCAGAGCCTAGGGAGGGAGCTCAGAAGAGATGTGATGCCATAGAGTTAAAGCTGCCAACCTGCAAGTGGTGGCTGGAGAGCTGGGATTACAACAGATCTCCAGGTGACAGAGATCAGTTTTCCCTGGAGAAAATAGCTGCTTTGGAAAGTGGGCTCCATGGCACTATACACCACCCCCTTCCTATACCCTGCCCTCCCCAGTCTCCAACCCCCTCAAATCTCCAGGAATTTCCCAATCCAGAGCCAGAAGCCCTACGCAGAAGCCACCCTCTGAAGCTGCCATTTGCTCCAGGGGAGCTGATCTTTGTTGCCTGGAGATCAGTCGTGATTCTGGGAGGTCTCCGGGCCCCACCTGGAGGTTGGCAAACCTACCTCCAGGCCCACAGTTCATTACAATGTGTAACTACTATTTTAATGAGGCATAAGTATCTAAAGGCAAGAAGAGTTTATTTAAAACATTTATTCTACCTATCCTTAAATACTCAGGTAAACAATGGTGGACTTCTGGTGTCCAGAGATTTCAAAGTAGGTGCCCGGCAAATGTGAGGAGGGAGGGAACTCCATAACCAGGATGTAACCACAGCGAAGGATCTTTCTAAACTTTGGGCTATGGGAGGCTGTGATATGGCTGTATTTTCCTGGCATACATGCTTGTGAAATGTGTGCAGGAAAGGATGTGGAATAGGTTCAAGGATGTCATGGCATTCCCACCACTGCCACGTGACTGATGCCTTCAACGCGTGTCTAATCTGTGGGTGCTGTTGTTGAGAAATGCTGTGATGGTGTTGCCGAGAGGGCTCTGGGAGTGGCTGTCATGTTGCTATATTGACTCTAGTGGCATCATTGCACTGTCATTACTTCAAGGGAAGCATGGAACCTTAAGTAGGAACATCAGTATAAACTAGTATAAAAGTGGCCATCTTTGCTTGACCATAGGATTGGCCTATGCATCTGCTACACTCATTCCAATCAGAAACAGATCCTTTAATTATAACCATAGAGGAAGTCAAAGCTGGGATTTTCTACATGTAAATTCCATTAATTTTATTCTTAGCTGTGAGCTTAATTCTCAGTAACAGAAGGAATCTCTGTCTACAAAGATCCCAATAAGAGGATTTCAATCTTGATTATTCTGTTTGGTTGTATTGACTGATCCCCAGGTATATGGAGGAAGAATTACTATAAAATGTAGGTAACAAAGAGTTTTACCAGTGTGAAGGATCTTCATACAGAGAAGTTGGCAGAGGAGATATTTATTTATTTAATTTATATCCCACCCTATCCCACACACAGGTCAGGGCAGCTCACAACATACAATGAAAACAATACAATATTATATAAAACATCACAGCAGTCAATAATCCCTGATGGCAGCACAACAATTCCAACTACAGTGACTACTGCAACAGTGTCAGGGAGGACACAGAACAGCTGGTACTGGTGTCAAGTTGATCTCGGCCGTGTCCTAAGGTGATGGTACATAATAAGATTGATCAAGTTGAGCAGGGAAGGTTGGTGTCATTTTGGATATCCGCCTCCTCAGCCAAAAGCCTGACGGAACAGCTCCATTTTGCAGGCCTTGTGGAATTGTAATAAATCCCACAAGGCCCTGATCTCAATTGGGAGTGTGTTCCACCTGGCAGGGGCCAGGGCTCAAAAGGTCCTGGCCCTGGCCGAGGCAAGACAGACATCGGGCTGCAGACTACCAAACGGTGCTGCTCAGCAGAGTACAAGGCTCTTTGGGGCACATATGGGGAGAGACAGTCCCGTAGGTATGCTGGTCCCTGGCCACATAGAGCCTTGAGGGTTAGTACCATAACCTTGAACTTGATTCGGTACTCAACTGGGAGTTGGAACAGACTGCTAGAGGGAGGGGAAGCTTTATCAGTTCTTCACTTGAAAGAGAAGACTCTTTGTTATGACACATTATCTTCCACAAGTGACATGTTTATGGATGGACTTTATTGCTGTAATGGAGACCCCTTAATTTCCCTACTCGTACAACAATAGGCACTGATGAAAGTCTATATTTCAACCACTCTGAAGGTGGTTAAAGGTGGAATAATGCTAAGTGTTAAGCAGTTTTTTACAAATGCCTGTTGAGTATCATCTACCCTACCATACAAATTGTTTTTTTCACAATGGTAAAGAGAACTGTATCTATAGCACAGTGAATCAGAATCCATTAGGAAGTCAATATATGCAATAATATAGAATCTGGTGGGTTACCTGTGTTGATCTGAAGCAGCATAACAAAGTTGAGTCCAGTGACACCTTAAAGTGTGTGTGCACACGAAAGCTCACCTTGAATAAAACTTTGTTGGTCTTCAAGGTGCCACTGGACTGAAACTTTGTTATGTAATAATATATTTGCTGGCCCTCAAGGGCAGCTGTGTGGTTGCTGCGTAAAACAGTACAATGGGCTGGACTCCTGGTCTAATCTAGTAGGTTTCTCCTTATGTACGCATGCTACTTCAAAGATTACACATCTACCTGAAAGGAACACTAGGCTGTCTCCTAGGAATGTTAACAAGAAAAATAGGAAGTCATCATACATAGGTATACATAATAGTAAAAAAAAAAATGTTTCATCTTTTAGGGTAGCTAGATTTGAGTCCCGTAGCACCTTAGATGCATAAGCTTCTGAGAGTCGAAGCTCCCTTCATCTTCTTTTAGGGTCATCACCTTATATTCAGTGTTGTATTCCTTTTGATGCTACATATGTCTGTGGAGGGAACATAGATCCTTGCCGTCTCCCAGCAGTCCCTTCCGATCCCCCTGGAAAGTAGATTATTGGGATTTTGAGAGCACTGTGACCAGTATGGAATAACAGCCACACAGGTTAGTGGGGTGCAGGGAGGAGAGGGAAAGCAGGTAAAATTGCCCTTTCTGTCAATGCAGCTTCGCCAATGAAAATGAAGGGGCAATTTCATCCTGCTCCCCCTTCCCACTGCAGCCCCCTGACCCCCATTAGTGACATTAGTCTATGAAGGTCACACAAACTCAATAATCTACATTTTTGGAGTTGGAACAGACCACTAGAGGGAGGGGAATGCAGCAGATATCCACCTTCCTTCCACTGACAGTACTCAGGGTCAAAACCTGTGGCTTCAACTGGCTTTCGAGCAAGGGAACCTTTACCTTTAGTCCTACTGAAGCCACTGTTTCTGAGTGGCACTTCAAATGCTGACATCTTCAAAATTACTCAGCTCAAGATATGAACAAGTGGGCTGCCTAACATTTAATGGCAGGACAACCATTGGCAAGTAAAGATGTGGAACAGGCAGATCAAGTATAAAGATCACAGCTGACACATTTCCTGCCTAGGGAGCACAGGAACCAAAGCTTGATAGCACTGCAAGGAACACAGAAGAATGCTACGAAAGCCAAGTGCTGTTGCCAAAGTTATGCATTTCCAGTTGTGTTACTTATGATCTCATGTGGCAGTAAACTGACTTTGATCAGACAGGCCTTTATGGCCGCTCATCAAACCATTGTTATGGACTTTACCCTACCACATGGCACTTTTCTCTCACTTCTTATAATGGCAAAATTCAGCAAAAGAAGTTGTCTGGAGTTTTCAGGCTAAGGAAAGATCTGCTTGTGCTTAAGCTTGTTGGGTAGGAGTCAGAAAAGCCACATCATTAGGTTGCATATCACATCACACATATGGTGTTGAATTTTTGCATTTTAAAGATCCCATTTTTAACATTAGTTTTCTAGCAAAAGTGTTCACAATATGCTTTCCTTCAAGCTCTCAGCTCTTACATTTCACTGCTTGTGCTCACATGACTCCAAAATTCAGCATTATAAACATACGCAAATGGCTTAGAATGCCTGTAAACAGAAATTACTCAAATCAGCATTTCCAGATAATATTTTAATGCAAATATTTTTAATGCTGTTATTCTGTTGTTTCATGGGATCCAGATATCTGTCCTTGGTGCAGGGCTTCCACTTACAGTACTGCCATAAGCAGTTCACACCCAGGGCTCCAGCTTGGGCTGGTCAGAGGATCAGGGCTGGGCAATGTCAGTAGCTTCCAAAGGCACAGTTCAGGAAGTAAGGAGTAGTTGACGAGATCTGTGTAAGCTATGGCAATGGTGGCACAATTAGGGGTTCTCAAGGACAAGACGATTCCATCTTTTAAAAATGTTTTTGTTGTTGTTGTTCAGTCGCACAGTCGAGTCTGACTCTTCGCGACCCCATGGACCAGATCTCGCCAGGCCTTCCTGTCTTCCGCCGTCCTCTGAGCAAAATGTTTACTTTACTCCATACATTTCCCCCCTCCCTAATGGGGACCCAAAGCAGCTTACGCAATTTGCCTCTCCTCACAACAACCCTGTGAGGTAGGTAAGGCTGAGAGTGTGTGACCGGCCCCGGGTGGCCCAGTGAGCTTCCATGACAGAGGCAATTTGAACCTGAGTCTTGAAGATCCTAGTGACACTCTAAACATTACACCACATTCTGTCTCATGTCATCTGAAGGTACGGGTGAGAAGAAGCAGGATGCGGGCCAAGAGACTGAGATGGGGCCAAAATGGTAAGGAGTGGCAAGGAGGGGAGAGACAGGCACTAGGCAGGTTTTTGTTTGCTGAGGCAACGGGGCCTCAGAGAATCTAAACCACTGCTCAGATAAAGGGCAGTCTTGGAATGAGCAAGGGTCAACTGCTTATCTTGGGAGAGGGGTCATGCAAAATATCAGTGCTGCTGTATCCTGTTAGGTCAGGATTGGCCAACAGAACTCTGGCAGACTGTCAGAGGCAAGATCCTTAATTCACACCTCAATATCCCTGTAAGTTGGGGGGTACTCAAAGATGTAATTTTACATGCGCAGTATGAATTGGCAGAGTTCATAACATTTCTGCACATTTGAACCAGGTTTTATAGTCAGTTTAGATCAGCAGTCTATTAACAGGCAGTTTGTGAGCTACCAGTAGCTTGCCAGCTGCATCCCCTAAAATGCTGAGGAATAAATTGTGAAAAGATCTGTTCCAGTTTTTTTTAAAACTTATTTATTCTGCATGCGGCTTACCTGGTACCTGTATTTCTGGTGCTCTTCCTAGTCCATGTTCTATTTCTACAAAACTCGGTAATATGTGCCAGTGTGGGGAGTGTAGCTCCGGATATTTTTCATAACTCAGAAGAAAGACTGGTGACGCCTGATTTTGATGCTGCATTAGCATCTGAACTGTAATCTTATTAAGGTTCTGACTTTAACCAAGAAGAGGGTTTTTTTTAGTATGCTGGCTACCAGTTTATGAAAAGAAAAATCGACTGCCGTATTTCGAGCTACTGCTCTTTGTGGAGGGCATTTCCCATTCTCTCCATAAGATGCAATTTAAAACCTATTTCTATAGCAAATTTGGCAATTTTTCCTGTTTGCTTTTCCCTTTGTGAATTGATCCAGCATTCTTGTATTGTTTACGGAGTTTCTTACAACGATCTAGAGCAATACTGACTTCTGGCCAGAACCAAAAGTCCATTTGGATATACGGAAGATGCATTTGCAGTGTATCCACCATCCAGAAATGTCAAAAATAAAAGATTTGTTCACACACATTCCCGACAAGAGCCTGCTCAGGGTCCTCCATCAATCAGGCTCCCCTCAGATACTGACAGACAAATCTCCTCCTCATGTCAGTGTTCCCTGCGCAACCATAGGGTTTGGCTGTGTGTTCATCTTCTTCTTGTAGATGCCGTGACGTACTTTAAGCCCTCAAGCTTGTTTCCAACGCAGTTTAAATGGCGGCGACGTGCCAAGAGGGAATAAAGGAGGGAATGCCTGCAAGCATGTGCCGTCGGGCGTCAACACAGCCAGCTCTAGCCTGAGGCGCAAGCACTTCCAGGGCGGCAAGCGGGAGCCCTCGCTCTTCTTGTTTTAGAGAAACTCCGATCACAACTACCATTCCCCCCCCCTTCCCCAACCGCCAGGCGTTTCTTTACTAGGGAGAAGACGAGCCCCCAAGGGAAGTGCGTCCAAGGCAGCCCGTTTAGAACGTATCTAGTTTAGAGGGGCTCCTCGCGGTCCCAAACGAAACGCGCTCAGCCCCTTCAGGGCACGGACTCCGACCTCGGCATTTCAGACAGTGGGCGGGCGCCTCCCTTTCACCGCCCCGGCGGAGCCGAGGCAAAACGGCCTCCCTCGGGCCATCCACTCCCTCCCTCGCCGAGGCGGCCTCTCTGTTCCACCCAGTGGCCCCTTATAGCCCCGCCCCCTGTGTCGCCGTTCTCCCCTCCTCAGCTCCCCCAGGCCCGTTCCCGAAGATTGCCGAGTGGAGGGGAGGGGGTCGCGTCGTCTCTCGGCTCTTGCACGGCGTTTCCGGAGATTGCCGAGGGGCTTCGGCCTTTTCTCTCCCTCGCTCTCTCCCTCCCTCCCGCTCTCCGGCGGCCGCCACTGTCTCGTCCTCGGTTCTTTTCGGCGCTGGCAGGCGGGCCCGAGTCAT
>NW_015165264.1:419913-484674 GCF_001447785.1 Gekko japonicus | reverse complement strand
GCCACCCTGGCCCCCCGGCCGGTCCCTCTGTGGCCTGGAGCGGGGAGGGAGCGCGCGTCCGCTCGCCCAGGCGCTGCCCGCGGGGAGGCCCTGCGCGTGGGGCGCGCGCGGCTGGAGGGCCAGCCGTGCTGGGTCGGGACGGGAGAGCCTCTCGGGAGGATGCTGGGCCGGGTCTTTCTTTGGGCTTTTGACAAACGCATCACTGGCGGGTCTCGGAGGAGAGAGGCCGAATGTTTGCATTGATTACATATGAGGACGGCGTGGCTAAGATTGCGCACGCTGCTTCCCTACGGGGAAAAGCAGTTTGGGGGGAAATAGTGAATTGTGTGCAGTCCATCACGTGTGACAGTTACTCAGGCGCTATTTTTTATTTTTTTTTGGGCACAGCCCGAACACGTGCTGGGAAGCCATCATTTCAAGAGGAGAGTTAGGGAAGATCCGAGAAAGAGATTAAAGCTGATTTGGGGCAGTCTCTACGGGAGCTGGTGGTATCCATTTGTAGATGAAGAAAGTGTATTTTTAAATGGCAAAATGTTTTTTTTAAATCTTTTGTTCCATGAGAAAGTTTGTGATGTCTCCTATTCCTGTATATTCTTCACAGTAGTCTTCTTTGCTCCTGTGTCTGAATGAGGCAATGTTGGGTTTCTTTTAGGGGGGGGTAATCCGAGTGACTCCTGCAGCTTTCTTTCTCTTTGCTTGGTGGGGGAGACTCACTCTTAAAAATGACGCACAAGAGTTCATTCACACTTGTGGCTCATCCAGGTCAGCTAGTGTGCTGCTTAGCCAAAGTATAAATACAGCACTTGAAGGGCAACTGATAACTTAATCCTCTAATATTAGCATTTCTTTATTTTACACAGTTTATACCCTGCCTCCCTACCCAAATAAGGGCCACATGGCATGTGTACTGCTAGGGTGGCTACCCAAAGCAAAACAAGGATTTACTAAGGCAGGTGTGAACTGAGTCCTTAATACACTGTATTTTGAGTACTGTCATGTATAGAATCTCGTGGAACAAGGCCTCCTGTGATGGGAGCACTCCGTTGTATAAGGAAGAAATCTACCTGTAATTCTGGAGTCTCCTCACTGAAACTTCACACATGTCATTTGGCCATTAAAACAGTTGTGGGAGGATGTTAAGGACTGGGACAATGCTGTGAGGAAGAAAGATTTAACTTTCTTTCTGGTGCTGTTTCCTGGATCAGGAATGCACCTCCAGGTAAAAAGGATGATAAAAAGCTGGGCATGGTATGGATACCTAACTTTTTAAAATGGGGCTTAATGCAGCTAGGGGGCAGTTTAATTAAGGGAATGGCACAGGAATCCCTTTCCCCAGTGCCCCCCTGCCCAGCTGCTGTTTAGGCCCAAATTACATATCTTTTCAGTCACAGAACTGAAATCTTGCATGTCAGTTCACCCTAAGAAATCACTTTAAAAGCATTCATGGATTCTGCAACTGAGAGGGAAGGAGCAATTACCTTGCACTTATGGAAATCTGGAGGATACTGAGTGCCTGAAGCTTTAAAAATAAGGGGCTGTCATGAAATTTTGGTATTAGTTATAAATGATTGTACTGAGCTATGATGCTGTAAGGAAAGGGAGATTCATTATGGTCTGTTGACATGGTCCCTGACGATAAAGGGTATCTCTTAGAGGACAGATTTTTGACATGCCTATTCCAGAGTCCAGGGAGGCAGCTCTGTGCATTCCTATTCTTGGCTATGGATGGGGAAATAGTTCTTTTTGCCATTGCAAGCGATGGTTGCTCCCATGTATGAATGAGGCTGTGGACTGTAGTCATTGGCACTTCAATCAGACAAATAGAGTAAAACCCAGGTGGGTGAAGAAAGACTATTTCTATGTTTTCTAAGGCAGTTATATAGATTATAATCACTAGAGAATGTTCAAATACACATTGCATCAGTCTTAACTCTTATTAAGTGTAAGTTTGTAATTGCCTTCAAGTTACAACTGACTTTTGACAACCTCAGCAAGGGCCTTTGAAGGCAAGTGAGAACAAAGGCGATTTGCCCTTGCCTTCCTCTGCAGAGTCTTCCTTGGTGATCTCCCATCCAAGTACTGACCCTGCTTATCTTCTGAGATCTGATAAGACTGGGCTATGCCATTCTACCTTCCCTCTTCTATTAAGTGTATCTGGTTTTTAAAATGCCATTTACAAGCACAGGTAAATGACCTATTCTTTACTTTCTATTTTTAGTATTTGTCTTATATGTTAACAAACGAGCAATGTATATAAATACAAAGATATGGTGTAGGACTCAACTGTGGTTAACAGAGAATGTGGGATACAGATGTTTTAAATAAAACAAATAAACCTCTTCTGGCCATTTCTGGAACTGTTTGCACTTACTCCTCTGCTAATGTGCTTGATGCACCAAGACTCCTTGGAAATATCAGAGGCATGAGCCAGTTCCTTTCCAGGGGTATGTGTGTCAAACTCTAGTTGTGCTGCTTTTTTTCTTGGGATGTTTTTATGCTTTCTTTACATAGGAATTACCTGCAAGAAGCACCGCTTGATGATTTGAGTGGCTGGTGAGATGCTTACTCACGTAGATCTAGGGGAGGGTAAGCCCCAGGCTACTGTCCTTCCTTAGGAGCAGATTCTCTTACTAAGAATAATTTCAACCTGTTATTTCAAGTAACTTCATGTATCAGCACCTTTCAGCCAATGAAAAAGTGCCAGTATTTCTCGTTATGATCGTCCAGGTGTTATGTAATTATGTATTATTATGTAATTATTATAATAATGAGAAATGTTGAAGTGAATACCACTTAAATGATGCATTCCCTTCCTAGCAACAAAAATGGTCTCCTAATCAGTGGTGTTGCCCAGCTGCATTACCTGTGATAGCTGTTCCTGGTACAATCCTTGGAAAACTTCTTGGTATGGACATGCTCCATCGAAGATGTGAGACAAACTGATTTCTAGTGTACAGGGAGAAAGTGCTTGACAGTTTAGAGAACAAAGAAGGCTGAGTATGTCATTATTTATGCATTAACTATGAAAAGGGTATTACATTCTTTAGCTTCTTTGTCCTTGCAAATAGTATATGAGATGGATCACTTGTAGTCCAACTCCCAAATTGGATTTGGGAGTGGTGACTCTGTTTGTTCAGGATCTTACTACAGATATGACAAGAATTCAAATGGATCTAGTACATGTGAGTATAGTAAACTAGAGAATACTTCATCCAGAAGTAGGCTTATCACTGGTAACCTCCCCCCCCCTGCTGAATGGCCTCTTCTTGTGTTGTATGCTAGACTACATTATAGAAAGTTAACCTGCTAGAACCAGTTTTAAGTGGAAGACATCAGTGCAATTTTTTGGTCACTGACTTGTCAGCTGTGCTTGCTAAATTTTGCAGTTTTGTTTCTTGCTGATGTGTACACAGAGCTGTAACTAGTAGAGGGGATTCTTGAAAATTCTGGAGTTGCTAATGCAGTAGGATAGAAAGAGTGTTGTCTCTTAGTGGCACCCTTTGTTTCTAGAAGCATTTGTACAGCATTTGTTCCAAGGAATGGAATTTTATTCTCTGGTTGTGTGTTATGCTGAATCTGTTTGGATGCTCGTGTGGTAGATTGTCTTCCAGATAATTGTTTTTATTATCTGTAATTGATGCACATGCTTCCTTCTGCTCTGTAAAATTATGAGCAAGGAAAAATATAAACTACACTGAAACTATATTTAATAACTGAAATATATTATGTTGCTGAGCTTTGCTGGAGCAAATCAGCAGGTGGCCTCAATGCTTGCTGCTGTTTCTGACACTGAATGTGTTCCTGCTCTTTGAAAACAGTGTGATTTATTCATATCCATTTGCTGTTTTCTGCTGAAACTTCTGAGTGCCTGTATAGCTCTTGTTGGTGGTCCAAATTTGGCAAGGCACATGCTTGCTGAGAAAAACTAACATAGCAACTCTCTGGAATTTGTGTGCTGTTGTCTCCTCGTGCAGTTATTCATAGATTATTTTATTTTTGCTTTCAAGATTTGTTTATAGTAGAGGTCTTTTAAATCTCTATTGGCCACTTCAGTGAGAGAGCTTGATCTTAAAGTTTGCTTTGTGGATCTTGAGCTGTTAATGTGTCACAGAAATTTAAGGCATAGGCACACACTTTTAGTAAAGCAGGAACAAATTATTACAAGAGACTGAGTTCACAGGGGATTTGAAAATTCTTTTGACCAATGCCTTATATTGTGTGCCAGTTATTTCAGAATATAGAGTGATTCACGTGTAATGACAAACCGTGATTTGTCGAGATATGAATGAGCCTCACAAATACTCACACGTTTGCTTCCTCTCCCTGTGCCACAAATTATGGGCTAACAAATTTTTTATTCTAGCATAAAATTTTGTGGACTAGATGTGTTTATTTTATTATATTTATCCCGTCCTTTCTTCAGAGCAGCATGAATGTGGTTTTCCCTTCCTTCATGATTCCTTTTCTAGTCCACAAAACCTGCTGGAATCTTTTAAGGTGCCACAATACTATCTTTGTTTTTGCTGCAACTGACTAATGCAGCTACTCCTCTGGAATTTGTAGACTGGTACATTCTCTCCCTTCTGAATGAAGATTCCAGATCATGGTTTAATCCTGATTTGGGATGCTGGTTTATAAGGAAGAGAACAAATAATTCTATATGATTCAGGGGGAAAGCAAACTAGGGTTTGTTCTTGCCACAAAAGTGATTAACACTTCAGTCTTAAGAATACTTTCCTGAGAGTAAGCCACACTGAATCAAATGGGACTGACTTTTGAGTAGATTTGCTTAGGATTCCTCTTTCTTACAAGCCATGTATAAGGGGAAAGATTAGGCCGTTTTTACTGATATTGCAGAGATAGTAATGTGTATGTTAAGAAATTCTGGACTCAGCTGAAGATTTGATTCAAGATTTTATACTAATCTAGATTTTACTAATATGGGACTTTTTGATGTTTGCCCTTGGGTAATAACTATGGATAGTAACATATGCTTATGGGAATGCAGATGGGTTTATGTAAACACAACTCTCAGGAATTTCAGATTTTTTTTAAAAAAAGCAAAGAAACCATTTAACAACCAGAGGAAAATATTCCAAGGTTGTTTTTTTTTATGTAGTACTGAAAATAGAAAACTCTAGGTTGCATGGGGCCAGAGGGTGCCTGACATATGTGGTGGTATCTGTGAGAGACAATGTATGAAACTGGAAATAAGTCGTATCCTGTGATACTCTAATAGTCTTATATAGTAGTCTAGTTTATTAAGTGTATAGGTCTGAAAGCATTTTACAGATTAACTTGTCTTTTCTGATTGCCTTAACAGAACCTTTTATATGTTAATCATTACTGGCATATTCTTCTACTTGATCCATAAGGATTAAAAGTCTTAGGTTTTTGGGGTGTGTGTATTCAGATTTTTCTGTTTCTTGATTCAGATTGCATGAACTTTTGAGAGTAAAGGTCCCAGATGTGTGTAGTGAGCATGGGCCATTTTTTGGCTTTTTTCTTCTTCCCTAGGGTATAGTCCTATACACACTTACCTGGGAGTAAGCACCCTTGAGCATAGTGGGACCTACTTCTGGATAGACATGCCTAGGATTGTGCTGTTACTAGTCTCTTACATTCTACCTAAGGAGTAAGTAAGGAACTGAACTATACCTCATACTTTTGATGGTATATAACCCTTGGTGATCAGATTTTCTGATAATAGCTATACCATCAGAGCCATTATTAAGGTCCTGTCTATATGAGGCCTTTTTGGCCGGGAGCGGGACAGAACGGGGGCGGAGCAAACGGGCGCGATCCCACCGCAACATCTGGGAAGCGTACCGTCTCCGTCCCAGATCCGGCCCTTCCAGCGCTGCTCTGCACCAAAAAAGAACCACCTACTGAGGTGGTTCTTTTCGAAGGGCCGCAGCAACGCTGACCGTGGGATCGCCGGCGCGTCCTTGCGCCGGCGCATCCCCGGCTTCTGGCCGAACTGCGCATGTGTGAGCATGCACAGTTCGCCAGGCTCCCCTCCCCACCGTCGCTTTCTCCCCGGCATCTGATCGTGCCGGGGAGTGACGGCGCCGCGGCTCGGGGGATCCGTGAGATCCTGCCGCGCCGTCTCAACTTTGCTGCGGCTCACATTAGCTGCAGTTCGAGCGTCCTTTTCCCTGCCGTGTGGCAGGGACCTAAATGTAGGCTTACAAATGCTGTCATAACTACTATGGTGCATTGGAAAACTATCCGTGAGCAAAGAGGCTCATGCATTGTCTGTGCTAAAAGAGTGGTATTATGTACATATCCAGTCCACGCTGGTTTATGCCAACTCTGGTAGTAACTCATGTAAAACACTGTGTGATGAACATAGCTGACTCTTGATCAGTGCTTGCTGGCAGAACACTTCCTATAAAGTGAAATATGGAACTCCTGCCACTGCAAATCAAAAACATCTTTGTCCTTTAGAATATTGCATTAGCTTCCTGACCCTATGTCTACATTCACTGTAAAGGTTACAGGCTTGCTATTATTTCTGTGATTTCTAATAGACTGTTGTCACATTTTAGATTGTCATTGACAGTGCGGAGAGTGGAGACAACTTGCAAAGTCACAGTAACTCAGTCACTGATATTCATTTTACTATAAAATGTGACTTGTATGTATGAAACACTTTACATTCTGGGCATAGAGGAGGTTTGAAAGCAGTCGTTTATTACCAAAACACTAATTGGGGAGGGTGCGCCATGTGCCCAGATACTTCTTATTTGTCATTCGTTATTTATTATCCCTACCAGCAGCAGCTTTATGCAGTTAGGGTTTCATTATCTAATCCATCTCTGATCAGCCTGGATAAACCCTGTTTGGCCAGTACTGATCTTGTTAGTGGGGTGGCATAAAGCTGCTTGAGCTGGGATTGGGACAAATCCGATCATGGCGATGATGTGAATCTGGGGCTTGCTTCTCTTGGCCAGAGAGGAGAAGGGAAAGCAGTGGCTGCAACATGATGTCTAAACTCAGGGATTCCCCCCTCCCCCGGCCCGCTGCCCAACTGTGCTAAATGGCAGATATGCTGCATTAATCTTGGGAAAAATTGGGTGATTTCATTAAGGGCTCATTCATACATTTAGGAATCCTCATGCTGCATTTCTCTCATTGTTAAGCAGCACTGTTCTGATACTCTATGTACAGGCTAGTTTTGCATTGTCATGCCGCATGATCTGTACATGTGCATACAGGTTGCTAGGTTCCTCACATATACAAGATATAGTCTTTGCACCAAATAATATCTTGGTTTGCACAAACTGCTGTGCACAGAGCAGCATTCCTGTACATCAGTCAGAGACGGGAAAGGTAGCAATATTTATTTTAAAACACATAATTGGACTTTTATAGCATAATCAGAACCCATGGTGTCTTTGTCTTTTGCATAGCAGGGCAATCAATGGAGTGTATAAACACAGAGATGTATACCCATATTATGGTAAGCAATCAGCTTCTCCTAAGAAACATAGAGCCCTGCAATAGTTTTGTTTATTGCCCCCCAATCAGGGTCCACAAGGTGGCGAACATACAACATAAAAACAAAATACAGTAAATTCAATTAAAAACACATAACACTAGAAGATGGGCCAATAACCATTTTTGGGGTATGCCAGATGAAACACATAAATCTTCACCTGCTGGTGAAAGATGCCGATAGAGGGAGACAGATAAATCTGCCCAGGGAAAGAATTCCAAAGTTTTGGAGCCACAGTGGAGAAGGCCCTTTCTCAGATTGCCACCCAAAGCAGGGTTTTTCAGGATGAATGGAATGAGTGGGTAGATTTGTATGGGAGAAGGTGGTCCTTTAAGGTATGTTGGTCCCAGGCTGTACAGGGCTTTAAAGGTCAATATCAGCACCTTGAATTGAGCCTGGAAGCAAATTGGAAGCCATTGTAGGTGGAACAAGACTGGAGTTATATGGTCCCCTTGACCTGCTTCAGTCAACACTCTGGTTGCAGCATTATGTACCCACTGTAGCTTCTGAACCAGTCTTCAGGGGCAGCTCAACACAGAGCACATTGCAGTAGTCCAATCTAGTTGTTACCAGGGCACGCATCACAGTGGCAATATCTTTTCTGCCCAGGAAGAAAACTTATAGAGCTGGGCTTCTTTTACTTCCTTGATATCCCATCTTTCTTCCCAGTGGTGACCCAGAGCAGCTTACACTGTTCTCCTGTCTTCCATTTTATCCTCACAATCAAGGCTTTTTCCGGAAAAAGAGGTGCTGGAACTCTCAAGAGAGAAATTAAGTTTTCAGTCTGTATACTGAAAACTCATGAACTTTTAAATATTTTAAAAAAATTTTTGTCAAAGAGGTTCCGGAACTCTGCTCCGGTGCGTTCCCCCAGAAAAAAAAGCCCTGCTCACAATACCTCTGAGAGGTGGGTTAGGCTGCAAGTGTGTGACTGGCCCAAGATCACCAAGCAAGCTTTTACTGCATAGTGAGAACTCAAACCTAGGTCTCCCAGATCATAGTCCGATTCTCTTTTACTACATTCCCTGCTCATAATGGGTGTGTATGAATTTTCAGTTTATGCATGCTAGCAACTGGACTTACTGCATCTTTGGCTTCATTGCTAATTTATTACTGCAATTTGCTGTTGTACTGTCCTACCTGCTACAAGGATCTATTCTAAGCTGGAAAACAATTCAGCTTCTTCCTGTTCTCCCTTCTTGAAAAGTTTCAGAGGGTTTCTCAAAAACTTGCTTGTATGAAGATAAGGCTCATTTTATTCCTTAAAAAAGTGGGGAGTGGGGAGTATTTAGGGTATGTGCACAATTCCACAGCTAATCACAGCCACTTGTTAACAGTTGAAGGCTGTAGATGGGTTCATGGAAGAGCTTGGGGCCTGCAATGTCCAATGCTATGAGTAGTGTCAGATTTCACACCATAATACAGAATGCTATAACCAATTTTTTTTTGCCAGTTTTACTGGGGTTTTGTGAGTGCAAATAGCACCCACATATGTTCATTAACAGAGAGAGAGAAAGAAGCGGGTGGGGGTGTTCGTTTGAGTGTGTGTGCCTGTGCAAGTACTTGAGAATTGTATTTCCAGGACTCAACCACTTCCCCTCCCAGTGGTAGCAGAGTTCCAAAGTACCTGGAGCTTTTGGCAAGGACTGAGGTGGTGGTGGTGGAATGTAAGGAGGAGAAAAGTATGGAGACTAAGGAGAGAAGAAAGTCGGGGGACCACAAGGGATTGTAGGCCCTTGGAAAAGTAGCTATGCGGACAGGGCAGGGAGCTGTTGAGGACTCTGAAAACTACTTCCAACTGCCTAAGTTTCTGGCTTCTGAAATAAGAACAGGCAGCACTCAAACATTTTCAGCTTTATCTGAAATGGCATAAAGAATATATTTTAAATTAAAGCTCAAAATCAAAATGGCATGACAACCCCCCAGGCAATTTCACCCAGGTCTTTATGATGCAGCTTTACATTTCATAGGCTTGCATATAACCTGTGGATGAGCCTCTAGAAAACTAGATATCAGACCCTATGTAAAGATATAAAAGCATGGTTCAGGACAAAAGCTACCTTTATAGAGCATATGCAACTTAGCATTTCCTGATTCAGTTGTTTGAACAACTGGACGTCATGCTGAGAGGTGTTAGTAGAGAATATTTTAAAGTTATCTATAGGGTATAACTGTAATAGCTACATATAAGGTTTATGAGGTGAGAGAGGCATTTAATGCTAAAAAGAACATGCACAATAATCTGTTCTGTCCTGACTGAACATTATTGCTCCGTGCATAATTCTGTAGAATACTTTTATATGCTTGTCATTGCTAAAATCTGAGGTGCTTTTGAAAGCTTTCCCCATGTGTGAAAGACTTACAGAAGCAGATGTCGATTATAATTGGTGGTGGAAAAGAAAACTGTATTTCCATTTTTCTGGGCTTTTGGGAAAAAGGAAGATTCACTTCAGTCCCTGAAATATACATAAGTTAGTTCTGCTCCACAGTAAGTAAACTAAGTAGTTAAAAAGAGGGCTACCAGCAGATCTGCCATCTTTAAGTGATAAAAATGTAAACAATATTACCAAATCATTATTACTGGTGCTTTTTTGGGAAAGTTTTTCTTTATTATATGTGTTATAGACCATTTTAATATTTTTCCCCCTGCTATAGCGGAATAATATATCAAAATCAAATGAACCTCTAAAAATAACCAAATGTGTCCTTACTGATTTAAATTTGCTGTTACCCTCAGAGGCAGGATTTTCCCTGTGTTTTTTTCTCCCTTTCTGACTGAGCAGCCCTATTTATTGTTTTTCTTTTCTGAAGAACTGTGGCGGTCCCACCCTGTCACAGTATGAAATTTTGCTGCTGGTTCAGCCCAGGAACCTGAAGGAAGGGTCAAGATCCCCCTTTAACTTAAACCACTGAAATGGCACTTGAGGCTTGTTAAAGTTCAAAAATAACAAAATGTTTTATTCAATGTAGAGGGAGGAAGGTCAGGTGAAACCAGGGGTAAAATTTCTGAGGTAAATCAATATAGGCACAGACTACCATTCATATGTTTCAAGCAACTGAGATTTTCTTTTTTCTGCTCCACAATGGGGAATTTTTCATTGCATTTT
Organism: Gekko japonicus; assembly: GCF_001447785.1. NCBI lineage: Eukaryota > Metazoa > Chordata > Lepidosauria > Squamata > Gekkonidae > Gekko > Gekko japonicus. The sequence continues at coordinate 474,066 of NW_015165264.1, read as the reverse complement.
TATTAAGACTACAAACTATAACAGAAATAAGGGAGGGGACTACATTTAAGGGATAAAGAAAAGATACCCACTACTGACTAAAAACCCAAGAGAGGAGATCATCAAAATAGCTTAAATATACGCTATCTCTTAATCACGCTAGTACCATTATGAATTGAGTTACATATCATATTATCTCTTTCAAAACTTAAACTTAACTGTTAACAGATAAGACCCCTCAGCATCTAGTTTCAATACTTTCAAAGGCACAATTCAGAGTCCTTCAGCCTTCATTTTCCCTTTCCCTGTCTCTTCCGCAATTTGTAAGGACTTTTAGGGGCGGCTGTCCCTTTCTCTGATAGAGTGTCCTCTCCGGAAGATCCCGAGTCCAGCTCGCCACTGGACTTACTGTCCATCCCTTCTTTTTCTTCCTCCTCTGGCTCTCCCAACTGGATTCTCAAAAATTCCCGTGCTTTCTGCGCAGAGTCAATCTTCTCTTTTTTGTCCTTGATTCTGAAGGTGAAGGAGTTAACCATCTGTATCCAATTGCATTTGTCTGAAGAAAAAGAACTAGGTCTTTGTATTTCTTCCTCTTTTGTCTTATTTCAAATGGAATGTCTTTTAAAATCCTGATAGTATTGTCTCCAACTTTCACGGGTGATCCAGATGCCGCTTTCAGGATCGCATCCCTCACATGCCTCTTCGAGAATCTTATCACTATTTCCCCAAGCAGATTATTTTTCTTTATATATCCAGAATATGACCTGTAGGCCACATCCATATCGCTCAGCAAAGATTCCGCCTTCATATCCGTCACTGGGGCCAGTATGTCACTCATCATTTCCTTTAGATTCTCTCCCTTAGTCTCTGGAATGCCCTGGAAGCAAAGAATCAAATTAGCCTTTTCCATTTGTAATTGCAGCAACTGTTCTTCTGTGGTGATTTGCTTCTTGTCCAGTTTTTGTACCTTCTTCACCTTTTGGGCAGTGGCGTCCACTTCTTTCACCTTCTCAGCTGTTTGGTTCATCATTTTAAGCGTCTCATTCAACTGTGTTTGCTGAGTGGTGATGCATTGGTTCATCGTTGACAGCTGCTCCCTGAGGTTACTCATCTGATCCAGCAGAGGGCGCATGGATTCCGCTAATGTCTTTGCCAGCTCGTTGGTTCCTTCTGGTCTTGGACTCTTCGTTCCTTTCGTTTTGAAAGTTTCTCTTTCTCCGTCCTCTTCCCCGCCATCTTTAAGGATTGTTTACTTTCGCAAATATTTTAAAAGTCTCTGAATATGCGCTTATATGCTCAAGGTCGCCTTGGTAAGTCTTTCTTAACAGTTTTCTTCACTTTCTCTTCCGCTCCCCCCCTCCGACTCGCTTAAAAGTTCATGCGCATGGGAGGCATCCCTCCCCCGCTCGCCTCACTTTCTGTTCCATGGGGTGCGGAGCTATCTTTTCAATTTAGCCAGTGCGCTTTAAATGAACTCACGTTCATAATTGGTCCTCAGACCTCGTTTTAGCTCCGTTTCTGCGCTCGATCTCCTGCACTTGCCCTGGTCGGCGTTACTTAGTTCTATTCGGCCACACAGCATGAAGAACCTTCAGAACAGAGAGACGCCTCAATTCCCCGGCATCGCGCAGGTGAAGAGGCGAACTCTCGAGAATCGCATGGCCAGTGATCCTTCAACCGGGTCTCTGGGGGGGGGGTAACGATCCTGCGCACCCCCTCCTTCTGCTGGTGCGCAGCTTCACCCCCAGGAGGTTCAGGAGGTGAGTCTGCTAGCACACCGCCATCAACTGGAACTCCGCAACTGAGATTTTCTTAAGCTTTTCATGGTGACTTAGAACCTTTAAAACAAGGGGCTTTTGTTTCAGTGTTTCTTCAACACACCAGAACACTTTCTTTGAGTATTCACTGACTCTTCTGGTTTCCAGAAGACTGGGATATTCTGTCCTGTACCCAAACTCCTTCACTAAACATATCAGTACTGTTCTTGAGCTTTACTGACCCTTCTGGTTTCAAAAGGCAGTCTGTAACCACACCAGACCAAGGATCTCTCCACTATCTCCCTGCTTTAACTGGGTAGGGAAATTCTTCTCTGTCTTGAAGATCTATCCCCTTTTCTTGACTCGAATGGGAGTCTTCGCCTAATTACCCACTTTTCCTTGCCAACCTCCCCAGCAATGCTCCCTCTAAGCTGTGGAGTCTTGTGAGCAAAAATTCTACCTTGTGAACTACTGGCATTAAAGTTGTGAGCGATCGATTTGGCTACTGCATAACTTAGTTTGCTCTGGAGCTATTCTTCCTGAGCTAAGACAAAAATGTGTGAGCCAGAGGCTAAAAAACTGTGAGCTACCTCACAATAACTCAGCTTAGAAGGAACACTGCTCTGCAGTACTCCGTGTTAAACTGCTCTCAGTCAGGGCTGAATTCAGACTGAATTTCTCCTCAGCATTCAGCTCTCAAGTCTTTCTCTGCTATCCCCTTTCCTTGGCCTGAATGGAAGGCTTTGCCTACTTCCCATACTTCCTTGCCAACTTTCCCCCAGTTCTCCTGTCTGTATTATACTGCTCTCAGTTAGGGCTGAATTCTGAAACCATCAGTACTCGACTCTTCTCAGCTAGGGCTGAAATCAGACTGAATTCTTCTCAGCATCCAGTTCAGAAGTCTTTCTCTATTCAGCTGATGCTAACCAATTAGATTCCTTGGAGCAGCCTGTCACTTAAGGGTCTTTGGCTCTGTGAAGAATTAACCTTTCACAGCCCTTTACCTACTTACAAAGCAGTTCTGATATTTTAAAGTGCAGTCTGTCACACATGGCTTGGTTTTTAAACTACAGTTAGTATGTGAGCCCAGGGCTTGGCTTACATATGATCATTCAAATACTGGTTTGCCTCAGAAATACTGCTTTCATTCTCTTTCCTCTACAAAGACCTGGTTAGGATCCTGGCCTGTGTTGGGGTGAGGGCAGTGATAGATAGCAAGTCAGTATTTTGTGTGGAGCTGTAGTTAATTTAAAATGTTTATCCCCAGCTTTTCTTGGCAAGTGGACTCAAGGAAGCGTGGTTAATTTTTCACATTCTGGTTTGAGTGCCCTACTAGCCCAAACTTCCTGATGTTCAAATGATTAGGCTATCCATAGTTTAATTAAAGTCCATAGTTTCATGTGATGATCAAATCAACCCTTTGGACAGAGATTTTTATGAACTGGGTGAGTACATATTTTGAATGAGTCTAGCAGTCTCTTAATTTCCCTCATTCAGATACTAGTTGGCTACACCTTGTGTTGTATGCATAACAGTCTCTTTTGAGTGATTGCCTCCAAGGGATCAGAAGATCATCCAGCAAAGAAATGAGTGGGCCAATTAGAGGTAACTAGTTCCAGTTCGATGGAGCATTTTGTTGAGCTGCATTTTGTAGTTTCATTGAAGTCCCTATGAAGTGCAGTGGTCATGAGACAATTCTTCTACTCAAGGATTAGAGCCACTTGGTTGAATTCTTGGATTTAACTAACTCTCTTTTCATCCTCTTCCCCCCCTTTCAAAAATAAATAAAATTACTTCTAGATTCAAGACAAATGCTCTGTTACTATTGAAGCTGTACAAAATGTATAGTTTTAAAAGTGTTCTGGATTCAAATTGTATTATTTGTTTGTGAGCCAATTAGTAGGCTTCACATGCAAGTTTGCTAATGGTTCTGAGCTTTCCTTACTTTTCTGTTTTAGGGTATTTAGTTTTTGCCTTCATCTTAGAAAAAGTTCTGCCTATTTAATAGTGCAATTAAATATTGACCTGCAGCAAAGCTGTCTGTGGGACTTCACTTGATAGTAGTCTGATATTTTGTAGTGTTTGCTCTCTCTCATTGGGAAATTTCCCTGAATATTTAGGGACAAACTCCACTTGGACGTGTGGTTTGAATTACCGGTAAGCAGATGATCAGTGTCTGGTAGGCTATTCCAAGTGGATTGGATTGAACTAAGATAGCAATAGCATATCATGTGATGTTCTTATGATCTAACCATATGTTGGAATGTATCTCTAGTGATGCTGGAATGTATGCCATACACTTAAAAATCCTCAATGGAAAACGTTTTGTGCTTTGATGTAGAGATTGATATTAACTTTCATATCTAGGCTTATCAGGAAGCACACACATATTTTTCTGGGTGTCATGAACGTAAGGATAGAGCTTCCATTTCAGTTGTCTGCAAATATTCCAGTTGTTTGTGTTTTGTCTCTATTCGGGGAAGGGATATTGAAAGAAATCATTCTGGTGATAGTTATTAAAAGGATAAAGCCCCCCCCCCCGGCCATTATGGCTGTCTTAGCTTCTAAAGGCACTTGTCTGTAAGTGTATTTAGGGATGTGCTATAAAAAGCAGGGGGAAATGGCTGGGGCCATTTCCCTCCTTCAGTGCATGCTCAAATTCCTTTCTGTATTCTAATAGAAGAGAGCTAAATAAACAACCTTATGTAATGTTTCTCTGTAATATCAACATACTCTTTTTCCCTAGAGGTTTTTGAGGTCCTGAGATCTGGACCCAGCTCACACTCCTCCTTGAAGCTGGAGATGGGAATATTTTTTCTGCTGTCTGCTTATTTTAGGAGGCTTTTGCAGATAAATAGAGTAATTACTACCATCAAGGGGTATGCCCAGAAGTGCAGCCCTGCCAAGGTCTCATTTAGACTTGATTTAGTACCATGTGGGATGGAGGAGACTGCAACTGCAACGGCAGGCATATCATTTGGTGTCTGTGGTTGTTATTTTCTCTTCCAGAGGCGTGTGTGTGAGGGGGGTCACTTCTGAGAAAATTTTTTAGCTTGTAGCTCCAAGGCCTTAGCTTTTAAATTATTTCCCTCTGAGTTTGTTGCTGGCTCAGCCAGACTTTATGAAGTTAGGAGCAGAATGTAGGAGCACATTCTCCCTTTGTGAATTTAGAATTTCTGGCAATGTGAGAGTGAGCCTTGCCCTTACAGAACAGAAAACTGTTCGTGCATGCTTTTCTACTTCAGATCAGTATGTATGGATTCTATTTTGTGTCTGCTGTGTTTTTTGTTCTACATTTTTAAATGCAGTTGAGAACTAAGGATCCAAGAGTCCATTGTTATGACCATTCTTAGTACTAGGCTGAAGTACTGGATTTTTGAAATAGAATATCTTGTTTGTATGACTCTCCCAAAACTTTGGGTTCAGATTAAACAAGATTTCCATGAATTACTCCTAAACTATTTGTTTTCTGAACACAAATTGATTTTCCTGGAATGTGTTGTTGGTGCTGACTTGGAACAAGGCTATGGTTGAATCTCTTACTTCCAAACCAGGAAATGGTTTCACTATCATTCTGTGGGTCTGCATGAGATGTATAAAACAAACAAATGTAGTAATTTCTGTGGTTTGTGTCTTCCCTTGTAAAAGCAAATATTTTTTCAGGACACAGGGAATAGAGATATGAAGATTTCCTTTCTTCCCCAAGGACTTTTTTCAATATTTTCCAGTACAAAAAATTAGGATATTTTGGAGAACACTGAAAAAAAAACCCTATGAAATATGAATGAAATGCCTTTTAATATAAAGTTTTACTCAAAAGGTATACCTTTTCATTTTCCCCAGTGGAACTATTGTTGTTGTTGTTGTTGTTGTTCAGTCGCACAGTCGAGTCCGACTCTTCGCGACCCCATGGATCATCTCCCGCCAGGCCCTCCTGTCTTCCGCCGTCCTCTGAAGTTGGCTCAATTTCATGTTTGTTGCATCGATGACACTGTCTAACCATCTCATCCTTTGCCGTCCCCGTCTTCTTTGACCTTCAATCTTTCCCAGCATCAGGGTCTTCTCCAGGGAGTGCTCCCTTCTCATTTGGTGGCCAAAGTATTTGAGCTTCAGTTTCATTATCTGGCCTTCCAGGGAACAGTCAGGGTTGATTTCTTTGAGGATTGACTGATTTGATCTTCTTGCAGTCCAAGGGACTCTCAAGAGTCTTCTCCAGCACCATAGTTCAAAAGAATCTATTCTTCGGCGCTCGGCCTTCCTTATAGTCCAACTCTCGCAGCCATACATGACTACTGGGAATACCATTGCTTTGACCATGCGGACTTTTGTTGGCAGGGTGATGTCTCTACTTTTTATCATGCTGTTTAGGTTCGCCATCGCTTTCCTCCCAAGGAGCAGGCGTCTTTTAATTTCATGGCTGCAGTCACAGTCTGCGGTGATCTGGGATCCCAGGAACGTGAAGTCTGTCACTACTTCCACGACTTCCCCTTCTATTTGCCAAGGAGTGATGGGGCCGGATGCCATGATCTTAGTTTTTTTGATGTTGAGCTTCAAGCCCACTTTTGCGCTCTCCTCTTTTACTCTGAGCAAGAGGCTCTTTAGGTCCTCTTCACTTTCAGCCATTAGAGTGGTATCATCTGCATATCTGAGGTTGTTGATCTTTTCCCCAGCAATCTTAATTCCCGCTTGTGATTCATCCAGGTCAGCATTTCGCATGATGTACTCTGCATATATATTAAATAAGCAAGGTGACAATATACATCCTTGTCGTACTCCTTTTCCTATGCTGAACCAATCAGTTGTTCCATATCCGGTTCTAACTGTCGCTTCTTGGCCCTTATACAGGTTTCTCAAGAGACATGTGAGGTGGTCTGGTACTCCCATCTCTTTAAGGACCTGCCATAGTTTGTTGTGATCCACACAGTCAAAGGCTTTAGCATAGTCAATGAAGCAGAAGTAGATATTTTTCTGGTACTCTCTTGCTTTCTCCATAATCCAGCGAATGTTGGCAATTTGATCTCTAGTTCCTCTACCTCTTCGAAACCCAGCTTGTACTTCTGGTAGTTCTCTATCCACGTACTGTTGAAGCCTGGCTTGTAGGATCTTGAGCATGACCTTGCTAGCGTGTGATATGAGTGCAATTGTGCGATAGTTTGAACATTCCTTGGCATTGCCCTTCTTTGGGATTGGAATGTATACTGACCTTTTCCAATCCTGTGGCCACTGTTGCGTTTTCAAAATTTGCTGGCAAATGGAGTGCAGCACTTTAACAGCATCATCTTCTAACATTTGAGGAACAATTGATAACACTCTCATGACGCAGATTTTTCTCTTTTGGAAAGAGTTAAATGTGTGAATAGTAGAGAGTACAGCAGTTTGCAACTCTCTAATTTTATTTATTTAATTACTTCATTCATACCATGCCTGTCCAAAGTGACTTACATTGTTCTCCTTTCCTTTCCTTTATCCGCACAACAGCCCAGTGAGGTAGCTTAGGCAGAAAGTGTATGACTGGCCCTAGTTCATCCAGCAAGCATCCATAGCAGAGTGATTTAATATTGGCTATATTTGCAGTTTTGCTTATAGAAAACTAAGGTATTCATACATTTAGATTCCATAAATAAGCCAATTAATATCACTTTATGTTAATGATAGTGTATATGTTAAAGCGAACACACACTGCTTCTTTTGTACAACCAGATGTATGCTTATACAGGCAGGATGTTCTTTAACAGGGCTCCTACATATTTTGGGGGACGGAATAGAGCCAGGTATGATCTAAAGGCATATGATGCAGACACATATTTGAAGGTGAGCAGGTCTGGGTCTGGTTGGTGTTCTTGATGAGAGGCTTTCTGGGAACCTTGCGTTCCTTGGTGGAAGAAAGCTAGAATGTAATCCGTAAGTAATAAATTACACCCTTGTGAAGGAATGGGGGCAATTCACCTGGCTTTTCAGGTTCCCCAGAAGGTGGAAGAAGGGGGTTAATGAGGACAGCTGTGTTGGGAGAATGGCTGGCATCTTCCTAGCCAGAGCAGTGGTTGGGATTATGGGGTCCAGCATCCTCAGATAGGGTAGGTTGAGAAATGAGGGGTGAAAGATGACAGGCAGATGGGGAGCATTTGGAGGTGAGAAGGGAAGCAGAACTAGGAGAGAGAACAGATCTAAGAGCCAAGAAAGCTAGCAGAATGGGTTGGTGGAAAGTAGACTGGAATAGGGAGGAGAGCCAGAAAGAAAAGGGAATGAATGAGTAGAGCAGGAGGAGGAAGAAGCAGCAGGAGAGCTGGAGAGGGATAAAGGAGGGACCGAGCTTTTAAAAATTATTTATTTCATTTATACCCACTGGGGACCCACCATAGCTTACATCATTCTCGCCTCCATTTTATCTTCACAACAGCACTTTGAGGTAGATTATGCTGAGATAGCCTGTGACCAGTGTTCTCTCTAAGCTGAGTTAGTGTGAGCTCACAGTTTTTTAGCCTCCGGCTCACACATTTTTGTCTTAGCTCAGGAAGGACGGCTCCAGAGCAAACTAAGTTATGCAGTAGCCAAATAACCTGCTCACAACTTTAATGCTGGTAGCTCACAAACTAGAATTTTTGCTCACAGGACTCCACATCTTAGAGGGAACATTGCCTGTGACTGCCCCAAAATTACCCAGTAAGCTTCCATAGCACAGTGGAATTCAGACTTGGGTCTCCTTAGAACTGTAGTCTAACCCAGGGGATCCCAATGTGGTGCCCACAAGCACCTCTCTTGGTGCCCGCCAAATGGTTTTAGAAAAGGGGTGGGGCCAGGTATGACTTTTGCCCATCAGGGTCTCTCATTGGCCATTAGAGATCTGTGCAGATTAAAATAATGCTTTTTCAGTAGCAGTGGTCAGTGTATCTTTTTAAATGGCACCTCTGGTCCCTCCTGCACTTGGGCTTCCTCTGTGTGTGCCTCTTCCTCCTGTGGCAGCCATTTTGCGATTGACTCCACCTCCTGTGGCTACCATTTGGTGGTTGCACCCACTACCCTCTGTCAGCATTCCAAGGTACCAACAGGCTTGAAAAGGTTAAGGGACCCCCCCTGCTCTAACCCCACTACTCATCATACAGCTTTGGATAAGTTTCAGATATGGACTCTTCCTAGTCTTTGGGCAGCTGCAGCAACTTGTGTCTTCAGATCTGTTTTTTTTGTGCTCTTTGTAAATTTTTTGCTTTGCAGAAGCATCCTCCTGGGGCAGTGGATTTATGTAGGCGTTGATTATATTGGGTGAATTAATGCTTTTGCCTCCTTGTGAATTAGTGAAAGGAATATAGACTGCTTTGTTTGAGATAGCACTTGAAAATGTTTTATCTGTTGAATGTTTAGTATTAAAGAAATTTTTCTTAGAATTCCATTTTGTATTTTACTGCGTTACATGCACTGTCTGCCCTGGCCAACCTGTGACTTAAGAATACACATAGTAGTGTGAGCTCATGATATCGTGTGTCCCTGTATCTCTTTCAAAGGCCCTTGCCTTGATAGGCCCTTGCTATACCTTTCTTTTTTGTATAGGTAAAGGTTCCCTTGCTCGAAAGCCAGTTGAATCCGACTCTAGGGTTGCGGTGCTCATCTCCGTTTCAAAGACGAAGAGCCAGCGCTGTCCGAAGACATTTCCGTGGTCATGTGGCCGGTATGACTAAACACCAAGGCGCACTGAACGCTGTTACCTTCCCACTGAAGTGGTACCTATTTATCTACTTGCAATTTCTTGCTTTCGAACTGCTAGGTTGGCAGGAGCTGGAGCTAGAGATGGGAGCTCACTCCATCATGAGGCACCCGGGTCTCGAACTGAACTACTGACCTTCCACAGTGTCTTAACCACTTGAGCCACCACAGCTTTTTTGTATAGACACTTGTAAAATAGTGACCCAAGAATCTAGAGTCTTTTTGTTTTTTCTTATTGCTCCATGTATAGGAAAGGGAAGAAAATCCTTGCTCTTCCATAGCTGTCTTGTTTGCCTTTGAATGTTAAACCTCTGACCTTGCTGTTGATGGCAGTCTCCCCTGCCCCCCCCCTTCTGTAGTGCTGTCACTGCGGGCATGCATGTGCTGTCCTTGAAAAAAGCAGATTGGATTTATTAAAATCATTGCCCGTTGCCATGGCAGCCGTTGTCACTGTGGGCTAATGGGAAAAGGCAATTACTGCCACACATCCAGAGGAGCTTTCTGAGAGGGAGGGTGGTGCATCCTGCCCTGATTAGCTGTATGACTGATAGACCGGATGTCACAAAGAGCATGTTGTGGGGGGTGGGGATGAGGTTGGACATGTGGATCTCCTAATAAGATTTGGTCTGTAGTGTCATATTTCCCCCCCCAGTTTGTGGGTGAATCCAAATTGGAAAATTTCCATCCATGTCTTTTAAAATGGGATGCCATTTGTTTTAGACTTGAACAAATATTCTATGTAGGGAGAAAGAAAATCCGTCTAATTTTCCATAAGAATCTCATTTCTTGAAAACAAATAACTTATGTGGTGTCCTAACTAATTTCGCTGCCTTCCAGTTCTTTCTGTTTAGTTGTCCTCTCATGGCTATTATAATATTTAGAGCAAGGTGTGGTTGTTGATGAACAGTCGTTCACGTCATCTTAATTGTGCAAATAGTAGGTTGCAAGAACTGAGGTTAGGGAAATATATTTTGGGGCAGGAGAATATGTTGCTGATGGCAGCTTTCTCTCTTCTGACATGCATCTTAGTTTTTGGCGTAGTATCTTGCCACACTGTGGACAAAAGAGGATGCTTTTTCAGTTCAGACCTGAGGCCCTAGGCTCTCTGATGAAGAAGGAGATTCTGCAATTTCTCTTTAGATGCTGTTAAAAAGCAAACACAAGGCTAGAAGAATATCCCTTCACATCACCATGGAGATTTATACCTTGGCTTCATACTCCACGTGTAGATACACTTGTCAAATAGATGCCATGAAAATGATAGGAATGAACTCTGAGAGCATTTTTCTGTAGAAAGCAGACTGGCAAGACTGTTTTATGATCTTTGTCCCAATGGCTTGCTTTCAAATGTGCTGGAGTCCTTTCTTTTGGATGTAGGGAAGCAGAAAACTGTGATAACCCCATATGAATTTTGTTGCCTTCTGCTGACCCTAATAATACATCTGTGGTAGAGTACATGGATTGATTGTGAGCAGTCCCAGGCTCAATTTCCAGGCATTCCTAGTTAAAGGGTCTTGGGGAGCAGATGTTGGATAAGATACTGGAAAGCTGCTGCAAGTTAGAGAAAACAGCACTGAGCCAGAGAGATTGATGGTGTGAGTCATCATATGGTCGATTTATATATGATTCAGAGACCTAAATACTACAGACTGAGTTTGCAGATTATCTATGTTCTGGTATATTTTTTAAAAAAGGTTGAGGGGGGTGTTGGAACAGGGCCCCATCCCTCCAGAATCCGGCCTCCCTACATCACCTACAGACATCACCAGGTAGCCTAAAAATTAATAGGGGAAGATGTTCTCAGCCCTTTGATCCTTCTCTTCCTGACTCCCTCACTTGCAGCCTGTGAGTTCCATCCTTACTGGTCCCCTCCCAGCTGCTTTTAAAGACAGCCTGATAGGCCACATATGCTCTCTGGCTGCTCCGTTGTCTCCTGGGGTGTCCTCTGTGCAAGAGACAGGGAGCAAGCAGGTTGATGGGTGATGCTGAGTCCCACCTCCCCCCAAGCTGCACCCAGCATCTGCTGATAATCTGTTGCAGTAGCACCGATATCTGTCAAGAGTCAAGCTTCTGGGGTGCCTACCTCAGTGCCCCAGACACATGTCCTTTTAGATGGCAAGAGTAAAATACATTTACTTTATCCTGTGCCTCAAAAGCCCACTGAATGAATAGTAAAGTTCCTTAGGAAGTTTTTGCTACAATAAAAACAGGAAATACCTGAAGAAGGTGGGTAAGCTCCCTTTCACAGGTTTTATTTTACAAAGACTTACTTGTGGCTTCATAATGAAATTTAGAGCCCTGTTCCAAGGAACTGTAACCTAAATCCTTTCAGGCCTTGGAGGAATGTTTGTTGTGTGACAGATACCTGTGTTTCAATTGCATTGCCTTTCAGCATGTTATTTGTGAAGGATCTAAAGATGGGGAGTGGACATTTTAATTTAGTCCCTTTCCATCTCTATCTTCAGCAGTTCTCTCACCTTACACATTACAGACAGAAGCTAAAGAAGGAATGTGTGTGTGTGTGTTGTGTGCCTAAGAAGGTGCGGAAGGGTGATTTCTCATTGTACTCAGACTGGGATAGAAATAGGAAAGCATAGATCCCTGGCGTGGCCTTAGTATCAGTCTGGTTTTATGTACTCATCAATGAATCATTAAGTTGAATTGTCACTGTGGGTGTAATATGTGTGAAGAATTCCAGTCCAGAGGATATCTGGGCTCCCAGCATTAGCTCAGCCTGTAGGGATCAAGTACTCAATTTACCATTCTGTTCGAAATGATGATGTCCATATGTATTCATACCTTAGATGAAAGGACAGTTTTGAGGTGTAGCAGTAATTTGCATATTTTATAGTTGCACAGTAGATCAGGGCTGTAACTTTTTGAAGTCCTTTGGTTATTATTCTTATTAATAGGTGAAGGGGAGAAGGTGGAATGGATCATGTGCTAAAGACGGGAGTATGGGGAGGGAAGCACTGTCTCAGCTTCATCAGGTTTGCAAAAATTCTGTTCAGAGCCATTGTAGATATGAATGAGTCACTAAAGGAACCCAGAGGAGAGGATCACGACAGCTGTAAACATCTGCCACTATAGAGACTTCTATCCTCGGGTGTTCTCAAAACTATATAGTAAAATCCTTCTGAGCTATATTTGTAAAAACAAATTTAACACAAATGTTCTTATTGTCTATATGTGGCCCATACAAGTCTTACAGGCAGCTGATTCCATGGCACTGTAACTCAAAAGGCCCTGAACCAAGTGCACTGATGAGGTGCACATGCAGTCCCTCAGTGGGGTAAGTAACTCCCCCTGGGGCATTTGGATTGGGAAAATGCCACCAGGAGGGGGGAGACTGAAGCCGCTTGCCCCACTGCGGCTGCCATCAAACTATGGGGAATGAGTCCTTAAAAATGTCAGATTTGGCTGTTAGATGGAAATGAGAGGGGCTTGTCCTTTGGCCATCCTAAGGACTTGTGAATCCTGTGGAGTATTAATACTAGGACAGAACTCTGCTCAGAACTTTACTAAGTGTCATCCCTTGTTCAAGAACCTTGAATTGCATCAGGAAAACTGTTCATTGCAGTTTTAGCTTGTGTATCTGAAGCTGGCAGCTGTTTTTGGAATGGTTGACACAGGATACTTGTTCTTATCATTTTCAACCTTCAGGTCCTTTCTCATTGGTCATGTATATATATCCAAAAGTGTGGTACATCTCTGAATGCTGTTACATTGATGTGAGAATCTTTCCTCCAAGAGCTGTGCTCCTATTTTGTTAGTATCAAATCAAGGCATTGCATAAGTACTTACTCCTTCTGGCTGCATAGTTTCATGGATACCATTTCATATTGTGTTACTGACAGGTTGTTCATTATACTCGCCACATTGTTCATTCTTATGAGTGGTATAGCTTTATTATTTTTGTAGAAGTTCAGCACCACTGATCTTATCGTCTTGTTTTTATAATGAGAATTTTTTTTTAAAAAAGTGAAGACTTAAAAGCGAGTTTAATGTTACAGTAACCCTTGAAATCTTCCAGTTTTCTCAAAAGATTCTTTGCAATGTCTCAACCTCCTTTCTCATTACTAGCAGTGTATTCTAGGTGCATGATTATGCATTTCCAGTCATAAAAGAATTGCAAGAGCAGCTACCTTGTTAGCAACAGATTTTACATTGTGAAAGTACTGAAATTTAAGTTGTCCAGAATGTCTGCTGTAATTTACATTTGGCACATTTTACATGGTAAATGTTAGTAAAATGTGTAGGGTTTCTTAAAGTACTGAACTGTGTCATGGATTTTTATATTTATTCACTGCACTTAATACATTGAAGTTTAATCTATATGTAACGCCAATCAGATGAAGCAAATTTTGCTGCATTTTCTGTTGCAAAGCTTTTCCAGTTCATTGGAATGGTTTCCAAGTACTCACCCCATTAGTGGCATACTCAAAGAGAAGGGACCTCATAAGAAGTACATGATCATATATATTCACACATGTACATATATAGTCACAAGATTATTACATCACGTGAAACAGTTGTGAGATCTTTATTTCCACTGCCACCAGAAGTACAGCTGGCATACTGGTTATAGCTGGTAAAATGAGTCATGTGGAAATCTGGGGGCTGGACTACATGTAGGACTATCCTCAGCTTGTGAACGGTGTGACCAGGACAGCCACAAATCTAGAAGATGAGCCAACCACCATAAGCAATTCCCTTTCACCTGGACTTAGATGTATTGACCTCTGGCTATCATTGAGACCTCATTGCCTTTTCCATTTTGATGAAAAGAAGTGGAGCTGGTTATCATCATTGTTTTCATGTCGCCTCAACCCCAAACCTTGGAGCTCTCACCCAGTAGTTTCATGTAGTTGTTAATATAGGAGTCTTCTGTGGAACTCTGCTGGATTAATCCCTCAGAGAAAAGGAACAACTCCAACACTACTTTCTGGCATGTTGCTGCATCTCAGGAGTGGAGCTGCTGTATAGCAGCTCCCCCTAGTATCTCAGAAACCATTTTGGTCAATGATATCAAAAGCTGCCAAGAAGTCAAAGGGAGCTGACACAACTTGCGTTTATTGTCCTTTGGCTTATATGCACAGTAAGGAGTGGGGTATGCGGAGGGCATGCACTGTGGCCTGTACATTTTCCATCCCAGATATATTTCCATATTTGACATTTAGAAAACAACTGTTCATTTATATGAACAGGGGCTTGGAGTGGTGTACAAAATGGCCCCCCTCACTTTATCCTTCCAACAACCCCAGTGAGGTAGTTTCAGGCTGAGAGATTGACTGATTTTGGCCATCCAGGCAAAAGTAAGCCACTTCGTTGATTCCAAAATAAATTCCATTCAAAATGGCATAGGTGACCTTAGATATAACAAGATATTTCTTTGGGAGGTTTTAATTCAGCCTTTCAAAAAACTCTGAAACCAGAACACTTATTGCAGTGATGCAGGTTTCAGTCGCTACCATACTTCATCATAGGATGAATAAAGTCAGTAAATGTTGGGTCTTGGCTAGGCTTGATAATACCTGTAAGAGAATCGGATATCTGAATTATTTACTTCTCAGCCTGCTGTTCATATTAAGTTTCCACTGTGGCTTTGGGGCATTTTGCCAGACCATGGCACGATTGATTTCATTTCTTCTTTGGGAGCAGTGTTTGTTTGCTCCTTGGGAATGGTGGAAGATAGGCTGCTTGTCAGTTTAAGGACTACTTTCCATTAGTTTTTCTTAGCTCACAGCTTTGATAAATGATAATTGTAATTAATTGAGAGTAGCACTTTCTACTTTTTTGTACTGACCAGTCTTCCCCGCCAATGGAGCCAAATGTTCTTTGACTATCTGATTAAGCTTACGTAGCTACAAAGTTACCTTGAAAAATATTTGTCGGACATGCTTATCTTTAACAGTTGGCTAGTAGAAATTGAGGAGCATGGTATTTGGAGCTGATAGATTTAGATTTTTTCCCTACCCCCTTCCCCAAAAACGTTAGAGCAGAGTACCTGTCCCCAATTAGTTATTGCAACAGCCCTATGGGGTGGGTTACTCTGGGAGAGAGTGACTTACCAGTGTCACCCAGGTTGTTTTGCAGAATGGAAATGTGACCTAAGTCTCCTGGGTGACCGTCTGATGCTCTAATCGCCATACAACACTGGCTCTACCGCTTTCTCCAATTGTTACCTTTCCTTTGGCAGATTTTCTTTTACAAACAGCATTATGTAATTTTACTGTAAATTGTGTCTCTCCCCTTTTTCTACCATGCTAGAGCAGTGATTCTTAAACTGTGTGGCTTACAGACTATTGGCTGGTGGCAGTGTTCTTTCAGGTTGCCCTTGATAAGAGGAAGGTGCAAAAAGAGCTTCACCACAGCAAAAGTGGTGGATTGCAACAGATCATTCTGCACTCCTGTACATGTGTACTGGCTCAGTTCAGCTCCTGTTGAGCTATATTTCATGACCTAGGCTAGCACATCACTGAGCTAGGCATTCCTACTTGTTTCAAAAAGTACTTTTCCTTTCGCCCTGTGAAAAAGCTATGTTGGAACCTTGTCAAATGGGCTCTTATGCAGCAGCCGTAATACATATTTGTAGCTTGTTCTTTGCAACTCACCACCTGCAGTAGTAGCCTTGTTAGAAAATCTAAGAATATCTGTGTCAGATAAAGAGAGTAAAGTATTGCCTATTGTGTTCAGCTTGAATACAACAAACATGAGTAGTTGTGAATAAAGTTTGGGAAGTATTGCAATTGCTTAGGAATTCAGTACTCCGCATGTCATATTCTGTGTGACTGAGTAGACTGAGTAATGTGTAGAGCAAGGCGAAGTATGTAATCCTCCATTTAATAGTTAATACACTGTAATTGCAATCCTAACAACACTTTCACGATTGTAAGCCCATTTGGATGGGGCCTCATTCTGCATAGACATATTTAGGATCACTCCCTGTGTTGCTTTCTGTAATAATGATGGCTATGACACTTTATGACACTTTTGGCATTAGTGGAAAAAAAAATACCAGGAAGTCTGAGACACTGCTCTGTTTACGAAGCTAGGTCTGATTTCTAAGGCTATACTTGTATGATCTGTCAGTGTAGACTGACTGATCCTATTTGCATTTTCAATTACTGATTTTCTAAAATCTTCTGGAAGGCGTTTGGGTATCCACAGGGCATGGGATCTGCTAAGAAAATGTGGAATTCAGTGAAATAGTCTAGGAATATGGTGGGTTAAACTGGAAAAGGATATTCTGATACTGGCCATTTAATATTTCAGAAGGTCAGATTGAATCTAAAGGAAAAAAAAGTTTTTTTCTTTAATCATAACCAAATCTGAACTATTACTTGAAAGTCTTGGCTGAAGCTGAACTGAACTTGAGCTACAATTTTAAAACAGCAAAAACAGTTGCTACTGACTCAGAATAAAGATTGGACTAAAAACTGATGGAATAAAAACCACTTCCCCCTTAGAAATGTCTGTGCCTGCCAGCTCCACTGAAGAGAATCACAAATATATTTAAACATGTTGAAATATTTTTATGCATGATTGATTGGTTTTGTAATATATCTGTCCCAGCTCTTCAGAATCTTAATTTTTTATTGTCTGATAAGTAGTAACCATGAACCTGGTTTTCTTGATTTTTTAAAATCTTTAGATACTTGCTAGTAGAAATGAAGAAGGTGTTTGTAAATTCAGAGCGAGAAGCATGATGTAAATGGCATGGTCTTGCTTTGTGTCTTGGAAGAGTTTCTTCCTAGTGATAACTACAAGTCTGGGGTCTTCTGGCAGGTTGCAGTCATTGGCAGAGTATACCAGGCCTCCATAAGAACATAAGAAGGGCCCTGCTGGATCAGATTAATCCAGCATCCTGTCTCACACAGTACCCAGCCAGTTCCTCTGGTGGTCCAACAACAGGAAATAGAGGCTGGGGCCTTCCCCTGATGTTGCCTCCTAGCACTGGTATGCAAAGATTTACTGCCTGTGAATGTGGAGGTTCTGGTCTGATCTGGTGAGGTAAAGAGATATTATTAGGGCTTCCAATACAGGCAGAAGGAGGACCTTGTACATCTAGGCTTCATGCAGAGTGACAGATGATAAATGGGCTGTGGGCAACCTTACATAGAAGTTGTCATTGGACCTGAAAATTTTTGACAGGCCTCTTTGTGCTACTTATTTAAGACTTTTAAAATGTTACAGTAAGAATAAATAGCCATAGCTGAACTTAATCAGCAACTGGATGGAATAATTTTCTGAAATAGTAGCAAAAGTAAAATGTGTCATACTTTGTAGGCAGAAACTGTGAGGAAACAGACAGTTTTCTGTTAAAAGTTGGGTTCCCTCTGGTTACAGAAAAGCTTGCCATTGCTTAAGCTGTGAATTATTTTAACAAGAAATGAACTGTTGTCTTTGTAATGATAATCTACTCCAAAGCATTTTTATGACCAAAACTCCCCTTATGTTTAGGTTTTGTTTGAACTCGAGGGGGAGTGAGCACTTTGTAGAGCAGCAACAACAGTATATTTGGAACAGAGCACAGGCCTGTAGTACTTTTTCAGCATCTGTAAGAACCCTGATGTGCAGATGTGTCCCTACAGACTTGTGTGAGAGGCTCATATAAGAAGTCATAAAATATGCCAGTGCTAAAGTTTATGGCTTAAACCCATGTTGTCTTCAAAGAAGATTCCCTCTCCATAAAAGAGGATTTTCTTGGGAACTCATGCATAATCCATCAGGAATTGTCAATTCTGGTTTCTATAATGTTCAGCTCTGTATCCATCTGTGAATTTTTCAAGCCCAGTTATTTTCCATGGCCTCATGCGGAAATGACAGAGTGTACCAATTTGTCTCTGAAAACCCTTGGAGAATTGGCAACATCAGTTCCTTCTGAGTCTCCTCTAGTTGGTGACCTGGCAACAAATTCCCAAGTGCTGATGGTTTTAATCGATGAAATGGCCATTTTGTCTTAGATGCACCTGGCTTTACCACTAATTAACCATGAAACTGTAAAAGAGAGTTTGTTGAGATCATGGCTATTGCTGATAACCCAGGTTTTTTAAAAAAATTATTTGTAAGAACTTTATTCTGTATCATTTGCTCAATTGCCTTGGTAGTGTTGTCTTTATACCGTATTTCCAGCTGCTTTCGTCTAGTTTGTGTCTGGCCAGTCTATACTTGTGGGATGGAAGGGAAGAGAAGCAATTAGTGTGACTGAGGGAGAAAAAAATGTTTTTCTTCCATGATCATTATGAAATACTTTCTTTTTCTTTTCCAAATGAAGCTTCTGGGACTACTTAAAAAAATGGAAGGAGAGCAGTATGGAGGGAGAGGGGTTTTACAGTTCTTTCCTCCTTTGCCTTTCCTGCTGGTAAAAAGCCACCCCCCACAGCTGCTTTTACTCCCGCAGAGGAAAATTTATGGGTACCCATGTTTTCCCCTCAGTGGGGTGGTAGCAGTGCTGCAAGCAGCTAAGGAGTGACTTTTTTCATCCGGAAAGGCAGAGGAAATAATTCAAAAGCCCCCCCCTTCCCCTTGAGAAAAAAGCAATCTTAGCTGCTTCATTAGGAAAAGGAATATTTTTAAATAATCACAGAAGAAAACATAATATGTAGTTGTCATCTAAGAAGGAAGGAAGAAAAAGAGGAGCCAGTAGGCATGAATTTTTTTTTAATCAAGTTGGTTTATTTCCCGACACATTTTGAACCCACATATTCTAACTCCGGGGAAACTTAAAGTCATATACAATTATTAAAATTCCTATCCTGTCAGGTCTCAGAAATACACAGTGTACTGTTTTGCTGAAATCCTTATAAATAGGTTGTAAGGCTTTCCCCCCCTCCCCTTTGCCGGAGCTATTGAGTACCTTTGACCTGGTGAACTGCACAAATATGTGTACCATTGTCTTGATATGAAAGCAACATCAGGTCCAATTCTAAGAAATAACATGGCATTCATAACTGAATGGTACAATGGGATATTATTAATTACATGAAATAGTATGTGGTCAAGAAAAAAATTGTGTCCAAGTTATTGGGTAATGTACCATATTGCCAAGTTGATGACTGAATTTTTGAGCACTGGACTCTTGCTTTCTAGACTGAAAAACTGTAGTGTCCATTTAAAGTGGAAGGAATAAGTCAGTTGAGATAAAGTTCAGCTTGTTAGAGCCTTGAATCAAACTCTTGGCTGTGCTTACAAAGAATTCTTAACAACCAGGAAAAAAAAAAGATGTAATGCTGGGGTGTTGCCCAGCATTTTGATTGGCTGTTGCTGCTGTGATGATTTCTGGCTGCTGCAGTTCAGTAAGAGCTCTGCTGTAAACCTAATTGAAGAGACATATGTATGTAACCTAGTGTGTGTCTATGCTTCCTTTTTTTATTGGAGAAGCCTAGTATCTTCCATGAATCTTTCCAAGATGAAATTTGCTGCTCTGAATATTGAAGGTTAATAAAAAAGTAACATTTCAACTCTTGGTGCAGGGAAAGATTTTTTTTTAATTCTACGAAAACCAAAGAAATCTTTAGGTGTGTTTGAACTTTTCAATCTTTCCGTAAAAAGGTACAGAAGAGACTACACTGACAGCCATCTTACTAAAAAAAACATACACACACAAAAACGCAAACTGCTGAAAAGTAATGCACGATTGTTCCCCCCACTGTGTGTTTATAATCTCATGACCACCCTTGTGAACTGAGAGAGCTGTTACACCACTGGAGCAGCACAGGGTTTGGTTTTCTCTCACAGAGTCCTTTGTTTGGAGCTGCAAGGAGAGCAGCTTTCCAAGAGGGAAATGAAGTAGGCCAGGCATAGTGGCCTTAAAAGAATTAGTGCGTTTTGGGGGGAAGGGACTGAAAGCTGTTTTCGTTTTAACTGATTCCAGATGTTGCTGATGGAGCACAAAGCTTGCCAGTGTGTGCAGGGTGGCGCTGACCAAGTGGGCCTCCTGAGTGTTTCCTGTGCGGCCCCACAATCATAGAAGCCTAATCAAAGCCAGCCGTTGCTGCAGGAACTCTCAAGAAGCCTTTCCTCCTCTTTCCAGTTTTCAAATATGCTGATTTTCAAAACAGGGTTTTAGTCTAGTTCTTTACTGTTTTCTGTTTTCTGTTAGGGTGCTTAGCACTTCTATAGAGGGGACGAAATAAGGCAATTTACTTCAGGTGGGTTAGGTTTGGTGTTGTGTTCAAGGTAAAGTTCAGTTGATGTCAATTATTTGAGAGGGAATTTTTTAAATATACAAAATGAAATTGAGGAGGCCTTTAGAGGTTCTAGGAGCTACTTTTCTATGAGCTGTTCCTGCTCAACTGAGCGAACATGTCAGTGGGCTATTCATGCATGGGAAGGTTGGATCACGTGGTACCTTACCTCCACTCGCTTCTGTGGGAAAGACCCATGTGATGGGCGAGTCATTGAAATGTTCTAGAGAGCACCTCATGGATGAGTGACTGTCTCAAAACTGGGGAAATGCCTAAAGGACCACTGAATAGATTATTTAATTTAGCTCAAGCCTCAAGTTAAATGTCAAATGTATAATTTTTTTCCTAGTCTTTGAGAAGAAGACCACCTAAAGAATGGGGGTGGGGACAGGCGGGCCAAATGCAAAGAGAACACAAAAACAGCAGTAAAATGTGCCAGAAAAAAACCTTGTTTTTAAGGCTGTAATTTTTCATAGAGAAACAGTGCTCCTGTTTGGCTTTTCTGCTTGTAAACTCTGTATTCCTGTTCCTTCTCTCCATTCCACAGTTCCCTATAATTGCCTTTCCTTTCACTCTACTACACTGCTTTGCTGCTCTGAGAGGATGATTGCTACTGTCATTTATGCCATGTTGTATAGAATTTTTTTTCTTCCAGCACTCTCAGTTAGCCGACTGCATTCCTGATCTGATCTATGGAAGGGAATCTCCTTTGCTAATTTGCCTCTCACCTTGCCTCTTATTGAACTCATTTAAAACGGAGCAAATGGCACTCTAGCCCTAATCATCTGCCAAAAATATTTGTTTGCTTGGTTGAGTGAGCTAGTGTCATGCTCTTGCAATTAGACTGCACTATGATAGATTCCAAAAGATGACTCCAGAGTAGCCAGAGGGGACATTATGCATTTTTCATTTTCCTGTCCAGATACTTGTCTGTCCCCCCCCCTTTCAGATTATTTATGAAAATACTTCAAGAGTACTCAAAAAATGGCTTCTAGTGAAATTAAAGTAAAACACAACTACCATCACTAAAAGAGCAAACAGCTGTTTTTTGTAAACGTATTTACAGAGCACTGTATATCATAGCTTCTTAGGCATGCAGTCAACTCCTCTTGTGCTTTTTGAGGGAAGAGATTAAAAAAATTAGAAAGTATGTGACAAGTACTTTTATGTGCAGATATGTTGTGTGTAATGTAATTGTAACACTGTAATATTCAGGGCAGTGCCTGTTTTTTTTGTTATCTGATACCCAGCCATTCTAACAATGCCAAGAAATGACAAAATGTCTGAAATGTAACATCCATTTTTCAAGTCAGAAGCCTACACTGTGAGCCAAAGACCAAAGTATTTCCATCCTGATTTTTGTACTGTATTACCTAGTGATAAAAACCATCTGTTTCTTTCTATTTTCTTTATCATAGTAACATCCTTTAGAAACTATGTATGTCTGACATGCTTTGCCTGGTAAACTGTTCCAAATTACTGTAACTCTGATATGAACAGAAAGCTATTTCTGTTCATCTGTTTCTCCTGGGTCTTCCGCTATCTCATTAGATAGCAGAAGTCCCAGCACTGGGACTCCACCTTGTAAATTGAAAATAGATCTGATCGTCTCTTATTATTTTAATCTGCTCTTTCTCTTTTATACAGCTCTGATCTCTTTGGAGTCTTTCAGTTACAACTGAAGTGTATCTGGTATTTAAAGCCACAGGGTACAACCACTCTACTGAATTACTCCCATCTATTCTGCTTTTTTAAAAAATGTGTTTATATTTTTCATGTGTACATTTAGTTAAAACTATACTGAGAAATGGGTGGATTAAGGAGTTCAAAGGCCACAGTCCTTTTGTGTGTATTCAAGCTATGAAGCTGTTGATTTTTTAAAAAAATTGCAGATAGCTACTAAACATTATTTCATTATTACAAGATTTCGTGCTCCAAGTATCTAAATTTAGTTGTGGTTACTGCTAAGGAGAATAATTTTCTAGAAGACTGGGAAGCCTTATATCCTGCTCTTTGAGGCTACCAAAAAACCCAACAAAAACCCCAAGAGGACCAGAGGTTGCCATGGAGATTAGAACTGTGTGCAATCGGGGAGCAGCATAGTTTAGAATTCCAGGAAGGAAGAGGGAGTGATGTAATCAGATCCCTGTACACTTCTGGTGTATTTGTCAGAAATAGTCAGTCATGGAGAAAGAACTCAGATATTTATGAAAATCCCTAAAAATTGTTACTCTTCCTAGGCTCCTAAGGAAATTCTTTATATTTTCGTATTTTCAACAGATACTTCAGGAGACATTGGTCAGGATTCAAAGCCTGTATGCAGTGTTTCAGCCAATAATTTCAGCAATTTCCCCATACTCCCAGGAAACTTGTCTGGTGGTCTGGAGTCCTCTGGAACAGCATCTGACGGGGTCTGAGGGACTGTCACTGAGAGGAAAAATTAGCCATATGCTGCTGTGCATCCTGACAGTGTTTTAAAAGCAAATCTGTCCTGTGGAAGGGCTCCATCTCTTTGAGGGGCTCCATCTCTTCACAAGAGTTTGACCTGTCAAAGAGTCACGGATTGGAGATAAGAAATGTCCTGCACAAAAGACCCAAAGAAGTAGCTAGGATAGGTCCTAGGGGTCTTTAAGCGTCTGCCTCCCATAGAGTTTCGGGAGTGCTGTGGCTAGATCCCCATTACTGTCCTTGTTCTGTCACCTTCTGCCTCACATGCAGCTGTCCCCCTTTAATGGTTCCATCAGAAGAAGATTCATGGGCTGCTCTGTGCTGAGGGAAGTAAGATGTAGATGTTGAATTCAAGCCGATTATTATTTATTAAACTTATTAATTGCCCAATCCTTGCTACCACATGGCTCTGGGTGATGTACAACACATAGTAAAAACATTAAAACCATAAAATAAATACATAAATAATAATGCTAATCCAGCAATATAAAAAGATAAAGTGGTGAAATTACATTGTCTTCCCAATTCTGGACGGCAGCCACCTTGTGGGTAAAGGGAGGAGAAATAAAACAATCTGATGGAAAGGGAGTAGTAGGAGGGTGCCAGCCAAGATGGAAGCCATCGTTGTTCTCAACCAAAGGACTGGCGGAACATCTCTGCCTTACAGGCCCCGTGGAATTGCATAAGGTCCCTCAGGGCCCTGATGTTGTTTGGCAGAGAGTTCTACAAGGTCGGGGCCAGGGCTGAAAAGGCCCTGGCCCTGGTCGAGGACAGTCAGATGTGTTTGGGGCCAGGGATCACCAGCAGATTGCTGTCCAAGGAGTCTTCCGGGGATATACTGGAGGAGACAGTCCTGCAGATACATTGGTCCTTGACCACTCAAGGCCTTAAAGGTCAACACCAAAACCTTGAACTTGACTCCACTGGAAGCCAGTGTAGCTGGTGCAGTACTGGTTATATATGTGCCGTCTGTGACGTTCCTGTCAGTACTTGTGCCGCTGCATTCTGGATCAGCTGGACTTTCTGGGTCAGCCTCAAGGGCAGGCCAGCATAGAGCGAGTTACAGCAGTCCAACCTGGAGGTGACTGTTGCGTGGATTACCGTGGTTACGTCAGGGCGCAACAAGAAAAGGGCCAGTTGCCAAGCCTGATGCAGATGGAAAAACACCAGGATATGTCTAAGATTGTCAGTATTATATCCTTACTATTTACTTATTTTACAGCTAAAGACTAGAGTAAGATGGAGCCATCCTATATGGCCCATGGTGTTGAATAAAAGATGTGAGAAGTACCTTCTGTTACCATTTCTTTATCTGAATGATTCTTTCACATCTCTCCTGTTTGTTGTGGTTATACCTTTTCCTATCCCATCTATACATGTACCCTTCAGAAACATTAGCATTGAACACTAATTTGAAATGCATATAGCTAATATTAAAAACTAATCTGTTCTAGTTCCCTGGAAGGCTTATTTTATTGCTTCTGCAGGTTTTCTCCACTGGTGTTAAAATAGAAGTCTGAGTGCAGACTAGTGACCAGCTGCTGATGCTGTTTTTAACACCATGTTACATTTGCAGCAAATTAGATGTCTAGTGAAAAATGCAGTCTGCACCTGACAGTCTGTCCATATTCTAGTCTGTAGGGACTGCTGCATTGTTAATAGTAAATGTGTAAGAACTAAGCAAATTGGTGATGCTACATTTTTGAAGAATGTTTAAAGTAGATAGGATGCAGTATTGCATGGATGGATTTTACAGGAGTAGCTAGGACAGTTGGGTTTTGAACTTCTTGCCATCACTGAACTGCTTCCACATCAGAACTTCCTGAGTGTTGCAAGGATGCTGGGGTCCAATTAGTAGTGCTTGTTCTGCTCATGGTGTTGCTGAGACTTTGGTGCCTTACCACATTGGTGCTCAACAGAAACTGAAAGTGAGCACTAGAATCAGGAGAAGATTAGTAAAGCTATCACCGAGAGAAGCTTGTCCACTCTTGTGTAGATCTTATCAGTGTGGAACCCATAAGTTTCTGAAGATGCCAGGTTTCATAGGAACACAGTTTGAAAACTACCCTAGTTTTCTGTTCATTGTCCAATCAGTTCACTTATTTGTAAATAGGGTTGCCAAGTCCGTTTCTCCTCGCGGCGGGGGGCTCCCGGACGGCGCGCGCCGCATGCACGTCAGCCGGATGTGACGTGATGATGCTGGGCACGCTGGGGGTGGGGCCACAGCCATCTGAGGGGAAAACTCTATGTTTTCCCCTCAGATGGCTGTGGCCCCACCCCCAGCGTTCCCGGTGTCATCACGTCACATCCAGCTGACGTGCACACTGGGGTGGGGTTCCCCCCGGGGCCCGATTCCGCGGCAGCGGAAATCGGGCCTCCAAAGCGGGGGATTATCTGCCCCCCAGGGGGACTTGGCAACCCTATTTGTAAATGTAGTGTTCTGCTTACATTTGTGCTTGTCTCCAAAATGGGAGAAGGGACAGGCCTGGAGAATGACTCTACAAAGAGCAAAAGCCTCTACTTAAAAACTAATAAAAAACTTCCTAAAAACCTGCCTTAATCTAGTAAGAACAGATTGCTGTACAGGTATGCTTCTCACGTGCTGCCAATGAACATTAGTGGCACAGAGCTCAGGAATGCACCATCACCTACCCTAGCTGGGAGTCAGATGAAAGGAGAACAGGCTGAGAAGTAGGAGCTTCCTTATCTGAACATCCCAAAGGATCCCTTCAAGCTATGATGGGAAGTGCTGTCCCCACAGTTGAAGGACATAGGCTGTCTACCATGGGGTAAATCAGTTCTGTCCCTGCTGACTCATTTTGTAGTGGAATATGTACTCCTGTGTTCATTCAGATGCACATTTCAGTGCACACTGGGACGCATATGTATATCACATCCCTTTGGAAAATATTACCATATAAATGAGCAGCATCCAATCTCAGATGTGAATTAAGTTCCTGATACGGCAGGATGTGTGTGCATTGAAGGCTGATTCATTGCACAGATATTAGTTTGATCTGGGAGGGAAGTGTGGGTGACTGTGGAACTAATGTGTATGGTAAAGGTGGAAAAAGACCTTCTCTTTGCCATGCCTGCCTTCTTTGGGGTTGGGGTAAAGATAGAAAGAAGGACAAAGAAGAAAGGCCAGAACAAAGTATGCATCTTGCGAACTGTTTAGGCAGATCTAGTACAGATAATACGAAATCACGTGTGTGATCAAATTTGATATCCCTGTGCCTTTATTTCTGCACTTTCCCCCCCTCCTAGATGGTAGAATTTAGATACACAGAGATGCCCTTTAGCAGTAAGCAAAACGATGTAATATTCCATAGCAGTTTGATTTGATATTGTTGGTGAGGGCACTCTAACTAAATTTCTCTGTAAATCGCTGCCTGCATGCTTGTAAATAGGAAGAGAAATCTAATTCAGCATTGGCAGCAATGAGACGTGAGGGGATTGAAGTTATCTCTGGAGTTGTCTCACCAGGCTGTTTGGCTGTTGCTGGAGAGCAACCTAGTTTTTAAAAAACTCTCTCTGTCTCTGTGTGGTCCTCAAAGAGTGTGAAGAATTGTATATGTGAATGGCAAATGCCACTTTTAATGCCCTCCCTCCCATAAAACTTTCCACATATGCATGTAATGAAGAGGATTTTATTCTCAATGTTGTGCTTTTCTGCTTTCATTTTTGAGATCCCCTGCTGTTTTAACAGGGATTTTCTCTGCATTTTGGTTAAAGGGGATTGTTCTGCTGCAGTCCTAGGTGTTTAACTCTTCATAATAGTTTCTCATCCTGCCTGCTTGCTTTCATTTCCAACAATACCAGCTCCTATAGAAAATAGCTGCTGAACAAGAGGCAGCAGCAAGTTGCTGATCTGTAAAATTGGCAGCACCAGAATCTTCCTGGGGAAATGCCACTGTTGCCAGTAAACCCACCCTCTTCCCTGTAGAGAGTGAGATTCAATTAGAGGTATGAAAAGCAAGGAGGCTGAAAGTATTATAGAGCACATTTATACATGGAAAGACATTTTTATCTTTTGGCCTTTATGCAGCTATCATATTTTAACCATTGTCCTTAATTGTCTTCTTCTTATTTTAGTGCTCAAGCAAATGAGTTTTTGTCTTCCACCACTTTTCATCCAAGAATATTTGAAGGATCCTCAAATGTCTTTATAGTATAGAATGAACAAGTCACTTTTGTGTCAGACACTGCATGCTGATGTAAAACTGCTAAGGTGTCCAGACACCATTAGACTCTGACCCTGATTTAGAAATCATTGAGTTGATGGCTTAGCATTCCAGAGTGCCTCTGTGGGCCCTTGTACTTCCTCTTTTCCCATCGTGTTCCTATGCTTCTTGCTTCCTTCTGTGGTCAGGATAGCCGTGGTTGGTTTTGGTGCCCAGATTGGACTAACTATGAGTAGAGCTAAGAAAATTTGTGTTAAGTCAGTGGTTTCTCAATCCCTCTTTGGTGACTTTGTGACTTCAGAACTGAACCGGATAATCTTTCTGTCAACAAGAGTTATAGTTGTATCTGATTAGTGGCTGTGTTATTTTAAAAAAACCTTAAATTCTGCAACAAGGTAAGCTGAATTTAGCAAGAAAAAGGGCTGAATTCATTCATTCATTCATTCATTCAATTTATACCCTGCCCTCCTCGCCAAGGCAGGCTCAGGGCGGCTTACATAAAATGCATATATAAATACAATTAAAATCCATCATAAAAACAACCGAAAACCATAAATAAATCAGTTATCCTAAAGTTCTGGGACAATATTCAGATAAAGTGCAAGAGCAGAGAATTTCAAATTTAAACAATACTTCATAGGTGGCAATAATGATGGTATTCCTCTGCCAGCTCTGTTGATGTACTTATATATATGCAGCATGGGCAGGCTGAAGATGATGAGGCCAGGGAACAGGGACACTCCTCGGTGTATAATGCAGTTCCTTAGTAGAATGCCTGGTGGAAGAGCTCTGTCTTGCAGGCCCTGCGGAACTGTAAGAGGTCCCCCAGGGCCCTAATCTCTTTCAGAAGCTCGTTCCACCAGTACGAAGCCGCCATCGAGAAGGCACTGGCCCTGGTTGTCACCAACCTGGCATCTCTGGGACCTGGAAGGGCCAGCCAGTTCTGGGCCCCTGAACGCAGTGCTCTCTGGGGAACATATAGGGGAAAGGCCTTCCCTTAGGTATGCCCGGACCCTGACCATAAAGGGCTTTAAAGGTCAAAACCAGCACCTTGAAGTGAATCTGGTATTCTATTGGCAGCCAGGGCAGTGCTTTCAGCACAGACTGGATGTGTTCCCATATAGGTAGACCCATGAACAGCCTGGCCACAGCATTTTTCACTAGCTGCAGCTTCCAGATTTGAGACGAGGGCAGCCCCATGTAGAGAGCGTTACAGTAGTCTAACCTCAAGGTCACTGTTGCCAGGTTGTTGCATTCGAGGAAGGGAACCAGCTGCCTGATCAGTCGAAGATGATAAAAGGCTGACTTTACAGTGGCTGCTACCTGGGCCTCCATTGTTAAAGAGGCATCCAAGGGCACTCCCAAGCTCCTAACCTCCGGTACTGGCACCAGTTGCACTCCACCGAAGGTCGGGAGTGAGATCCCTACCCTCGGGCCACCCTGGCTTAAGCACAGGACCTCCATATTTGTTGGATTCAGTTTTAGTCAACTCAGTTTAAGCCAACCAGCCACAGCTTCTGGGGTAGAGTTAGACTGGCCGCCCAACAACACATAGAGCTGGGTGTCATCTGCACATTGGTGACACCATAACCCATGCCTCCGGGCAATCTGGGCAAGGGGGCGCATGTAGATGTTAAACAGCATTGGGGAAAGTACTGCCCCCTGAGGCACACCACAAATCAGTGGAAAGTACTGCCCCCTGAGGCACTCCACAAATCAGTGGGTGCCTACGGGACAGCTGTTCCCCACTGCCATCCTTTGTCCCCGACCCTGAAGGAACGATGCGAGCCATTACAAGGCAAGCCCCTGAACTGCAGGGTCTGCAGGGCATTGGATCAGTAGCTGATGGTCGACCATGTCGAATGCTGCCAACAGGTCTAACAGCAACAGCAGTGCTGACCCGCCTCGATCCAGGTGCCTCTGAGGGTCGTCCATGAGGGTGAACAGTGCAGTATCCATCCCATGTCCCGGGCGAAAACCGGACTGGAAGGGGTCTAAAATGGAAGTGTCATCCATAAAGCTCTGTAGCTGGACTGCCACAGCCCTCTCAATTAACGTGCACAAATAGGGCAAGTTGGAAACCGGTCAATAGTTGGCCAGTTCGGATCCAGAGATGGTTTTTTCAAAAGGGGATGGACCACTGCCTCCTTAAGTGTCCCAGGGAACAGCCCCTCCAAGAGGGACCTGTTAATAATCTCCCCTAGGGCACCCCGAAATCCATCGCGACCAGCTTTCACTAGCCATGATGGGCACAGATCAAGGAGACACGTGGTGGGGCATACAGCCAGGAGCCATTTGTCAACTTCATCTAGGCTGAGTGGACTGAAGTGATACATAACCTGACTAGAAGATGTGCATGGAGCCTCGAGTTCACTCACTGTCTCAACTGTGGCGGGGAGGTCACGGCGGAGTGACAAGACTTTATCTGTGAAATGGCTCGCAAATGCCCCACAGCCAATATCCAGTTCTCTAGTGTTTGACCTGCTTTGTGGCAGTGTCATCATGGACTGAATCGTTCTAAATAATTGTGCTGGGTGTGAGCTCGCAGACGCAATTGAAGCTACATAGTACTCTTTCTTCGCAGCTTTAACTGCCATCTCATAGGATCTCATAAACGTCCTATAGGATTTTCTTGTAGCTTCATCGCAGGCGCACCGCCACTGTCTCATGGCTGCAGAGAGTCAGCTGTGCCAATCTTCTACAAGCTCATCTTAACAAACTGCCAGGGGGCATTGGATCCCATACAGCCATCTGAAGCTGCATCGGGTCCATCTGGCTCTGCGGGCAAGCTAAAATACGCTCACCGCCCAAACAGGGTCGGGGTGAAACATTCAGATGGGCCCTCAGGGCAAGGTGGTCCGACCACGGCACTGCCAAGGCAGTGATCCAGTCCACTGTAACCCCCGCAAAGATCAAGTCAAGCGTGTGCCCAGCCCAGTGAGTGGGAGTTGTTATATATTGGGAGACTACCAGTGCCGCCATGGACGACACTAGGTCTGCTGCCTTAGTGGAGGCCACATTGTCGGCATGGTCATTGATGTCACCCAAGACTATCAGTCTAGGGTGTTCCAATACCCAGCCCGATATGGTGCGTTGGGCGGTCGGTACACCAGCCAGATCGCCAGACTCTCCACGGCTTCCCAGACTATGCCGGTGCTATGCCTGCGATCATCGGTGGTGGGAGCGCCCTGAAGGAGTAAACCTCCTGAATGAATAGAGCCACTCCCCCCCCCCCGCCTCCTGGTCCGCGATTGGTGAAGGACTGAGAACCCGGGAGGCGCCAGCTGGGAGAAAGCTACTATCTCCCCCTCTCGCACCCAGGTCTTGGTCATGCACGCCAGGTCTACTTTTTGCTTGAGCAGGAAGTCCCAAAGGACCATGGTCTTATTGTTTATAGACCTGGCATTACACAACACCAATGTTGGAGGGGGGTCATTCATCCTAACCCCATTGCCGGCCACCTTTGGGATGGGATGCAGGCTGGAAGGGGGCCGAGCTACTCTGCTTCTCCATCCCCTTCCTTTATCACCATGCCTGGTCCCACCGCTGTACTTTCCCCTCTGTATTCTGCAACCTGGATAAATTAAGTTCTCAGCTTATGTTGGATCAAGAGGAGAACCTTTTGATTCAACATAAGCTGAGAACGACTGGTCTGTAATAATTTTGTGAATATATTATGTGAAATCTGGTTCCAAATACTGCATGGGGCTACAGTTAGTTTTCAGAACCTCCAGATTCAGCCAAGTTGAGAACTGTTGGTCTGCAATAATTCTGTGAATATATTCTGTGAAACTTGGTTCCAAGTTATACGCACAGCTGCTTTGATCCGAGAGGAAGATAGATTGAAACATGGGCATACCTGGGAAACTTGTATGCCTGTACACCGGCTGCACACGGCTGCACAGGAAATTGCCACCTTACCCCAGTGACATTGTTTTGTCACGGGAGATCTATGGATACTTTTTGTATGTCATCTGAGGGTGCGGTGTAACATCCATACATATGTATTGTGTCATGTTCAAGAGCTATTATTGTTGTGAAGTAGTGCCTGGGAGCATACTAACATTATAAACAGTAACTGTTGGGTTGTGACCACCAACCTCTATATAGAATTAACGCATTAGTGTGAAATAGAAATATGCAACAGACTATTGCTTAATACATTTGTTTTTATTTTAGTACAGAATACATTTATATTGTTGATGTTTTTTTTCTTAGCGTTTTCTTCCTTGTTACCACCTGGAGGTGGTAGGTTCCTGTAATAATTGATGGTCGTTACCTGCTTCTGTGTTAGATCATTATTGCTCTTCCTGGGATATATAGCCTCCTTCTTTTCCTTCATCTTTATAATAAAATTGTTTCATTTCTGCTTTCTTTTTCTTTCTCTCTTTCCAGAATGAGCCTCTGACTTCCAGTTATCATGGGTACCCAACAAGAGACAGTCAGGTAAGAGTAATTTCAGTAGTTCTGGCCTAGGTTCTTCACTATTGTTGTGGAATGCGAGCTGCCACTGTATAATAAAGTTCAGTATAGATTTGTGTCTTTATTCCTGTATGGAGCGACAGTACCTCCATTTCCATAAGGGGTGGTGGTGGTGTGGGCAGAATGGCTGGCTCAGCCACACTGGGAAAGGCTCCTGAGTTCCTGTCCCTGCAGAGTCATCAGGATGCACTCTGTGGTGAGCCTGTAAAAAACCCTTAATGATATGAGTTTGCAAGAAGAGCTGACTGCAACCCAAAACAGGTCTACTGAGAAGTAAGTTTCATGTTGTTCATTGGGACTTACTCCCAGAAAAGTGTCCTTAGGGTTGCAATATTAGTTGCTAAGACTTTCAACAGATGGGAAGACCTGGATGTCGGAGAAGGTCACGGAAGCCTTGCAGTTTATGCCTATGTGAGTCTAATAAATTTACCTTAACAAAGCTACTTGACTGCTGCAAAACATCTTTGGTGCCAAAACTGCTGCCCTTACGAGAGAATGAAGCAGAAGGGATATTAACAGCTCGGCAGTATTCTGGGCTCAAAAAGTTGCAGCTGAAAGGTGGGATCTTGACTGTTTGCTATCTTGGGCCCTGAGCTGATCATGGACTCAACCCCCCCCCCCGGTGGATGCTGCCGTCGTGCACAAGTGTCCATTTAGGAAGTTTAGTGGGCAACATCCATTAGGATGCAATGGAGAAGGAATTCCCACCAAGGTTGGCAGCAACTTCATGTCTATAGCAGTATAACTACTTTTTATGGAGTGTAAAGTGGACTGAGAACTTACCTTCCCTAGATGAGCTTTCTCTTTTAATGTTTTAATGCTGTGGGAATGGGAAGTAGTTCTGTTTGAAACATGGCATGTTGTCTTGATGATCTGCCCCCACCTGTTCAGACACCTGGCTTGTGATTTGGGTGGCATCACTTACATCTGCAGATGCATGTGTTGCTGCATTGTGGCAGTGGATTATAGGAATCTTGTTTTGGCAGCGGAGGTGTTACAGGTAGATTAGTTGCTTTGTCTCTGTTTGAGACATGATGCATTTAGTGTCCATGATTGGATCCACTGGGAGTCTGATCCTGCAGCATGGAAGAGGAGGGTTTGTCAACCGATTTGATAGCCCAGAGCCACTTCTGCCCCGGCACTGAAGGCTCCCCTGTATAATGACTTACAGTTCAAGACGTGCAAATTCAAGACCCTGTACTGGAAAGATTGTACTCCATAACTCTGATAAATCAGATTAGGTAGTGGGTCATTAGATGACCAGAGAGCCCTCAGGAAGGCCATTTGAATGCTTGGAAGAAACAGAACAGTTTGCCCAAGGTTCAAGATGTTGTAGATTAGTAATTAGTACTCCAGGGGAATAAGGAGCACGTTCCAGAGGTTCCCACAATTATGCATAGGATGGGCATCAAAGACGTAGCAAGATCTAGGCTCAGATCCTGAAGTGGTCCCCCCCCCCCAGCCATCACCTTTTCCAGACATCTGAGAATGCTGTTATTGCTGACTTGAATGAAGGAAAGAGCAAATAATAATGATAAAGGAAAGGTGTTGAGAAGGATGGGCACTGCAGTAAAAATGTAGCCAAGGTATCAAGATGCTAGCTAAATATAAACTGTATATGGAGTTTTCGAAAATGAGTGACTTAGGTCATTATACACATCAGTGCAGTGACAGGGTTATTAAATCGGGAGCATGTAATGCTGTAAATTTCTACAAGGAGTTATCCATAGTAATAGGTGTGGTAGATATTAGCAGACATAATTATTATGGCTTAGGAGGCAGCATTTCTGTGGCCAAAGGTTCTCCCACACACAGACAGTTACAGCTAGTGTTAACATCACACAAAGGAGTGTAATCACAACTGATGCACACACAAAGGAATGCATTCAAACCGAGTAGCTCTGATTACTACAATGTCTTGGGTGGCATTATATCTTCCTTCATCATAGCAGGTCACTTTGGGAACCATGTTGACCACTGAAGTTTAAAAGATATGACAGGGAAATGCTATCTACTGTCCTGCTGCACAGTGGATCTTGAAATAGGATGAACATTTTTAAGTGTCTTTGGAAATGAATAATGGATACTACATAGGCATTGTTAATCTGTTCCAGGTAGGTTCCAAAGAGTAGAACTCAGACTTGCAGGCATTTAATGTGTCTTTCACTGGATGCCCACTTTGTAGGGCCTGAATTGTTCTGATCATTTTTTTAGTAGCATTACTATACTTTTGATCCTGAACACCTGGGTTTTTTCCCCCCTGAAGGGTTTATTCATGGCTGAAATACGGCTACAAAAGAGTTTTGTGGTACAAATCTCTTTGCAGGCTACTGGAATTCACGTCAGTGGATGGGGTCTGCATGACCAGATGGTACCTCATGTCAGAAATGTCTTATCTGCTTAAAGCTCTGCATGTCAGGGAAAAAGGATCAAGCTTTAACATTCTCCCTGATTTGTTAACTTCCCATATTCTGGGGAACCATCTCAATAAGTAATCTCTCCCTCACCCTTGTTCCCTCCAAATCCTGCAGTCTTGTCTTATTTTGTAAGATGTGAATATTTATATAGTTCTGCATATCTTCACAGAAGAATTATTTTTGGGAACACACGTTCATTTTTCATAAGTATTCCCTAATTGGCACCTCATCATTCCTAATAGCAGTGTCTCCTGTGATATTTATAAAGTAACCAAGGGGAAAACGAAGCATGAAAGTTCACCAGTTTAAAATCGTTTTGTTTTGCTTCTCTTTTATCAGCAGTGTGTTTCACTATAATTAGTTATCTCAGGAATAATATAGGTGAGCATAAGACAGTAGTTAGTCCAGTGCCTGTGCATACTTCAAAACCAATTTTATTCTTAAACCCTGATTTTTCCCCCTGTTTGATCTATTTCATACAGAAATATTTTCTTATCTCTTTTGGGTCTGATTTTTGACTGTCCTTGAGGGGCTTTTAGTCCCTTTTGGCTTTGAGGAGGATTGATTTCAGGCTTGGCTTTCATTAATGAGGTTTCAAAGCTTTTAACTAATCTCATTGGGAGCTGCTAGATCTGATGGGATAGAGATAGCCGTATGTAATCTATCACTGGGTTCCATGCCGCATGGGTGGACTGCAGTGTCCAGGGCTTTGTTAAATTCTGCATTAAAGGAAATTAGTAGCTGGCAGCTCCCTGTACTGAAACCTCTCTTTCTCCCTGTTGTAAACAAACTGGCTGCAAGATGTTTAGCAGAAATTACACCTATTATTTTAGACTGCTTCTAGCTTGCCAAATAAAAGTACAGCTTTGAGGGTACATGTAATTTTTTCAAGGTAAATTTATTTCAGAACAGAGCCCTTCACTAATGTACAGTTCTTCCTCTTTGTATTGCCAGTGTGGTGTAGTGGTTAGAAAGTCAGCCTAGGGCCTGGGTGGCCTGGGTTCAGTTCATCACTCTACCATGGAAGCTTTCTGAGTGACCTTGGGTCAGTCACTCTCTCAGCCTAACCTGCCTCACAGGGTTGTTGTGAGGATAAAATGGAGGAGGGGAAATTGCTGTTTTAAGGTATTTGGGACCCCCTTTGGGGTCAAAAGCAGTGTATAAATATCCAAATACATATTATATAAACTCTCTGATTTACACATTCAGGGAGATTAAGAAGAGTGTTATGAGCCTTTCAAGGACTGTTTAGATCAGGGGTGTCAAACATGTGGCCTGGGGGCTGGATCAGGCCCCCAGAGAACTTCTATCAGGCCTGCAGTGGAACTGGCTGTCTTCTGCTGCTTCTTTCAGTTCTGCTGCTGCTGCGTCATCATAGGTTTGCAGCTTACAGATACACACTTGAACAGCATACTCTAGATTGCAAAAGCACAGACATTTTGATGCAATAATTCAGAGCAAGAGGTGTCAGTTATCAGGCACTGTTAAATAAACAAAATATTGCAAGAGTGCTGTTTTAACCATGTTTTTATTTTTAGTTAAAAAAACCCCTTTGTGTTTGTGTCCTTTATAAAGTTTATATCTTTGCAACCTGGCATTACATTTTATGACACACATGGTCCGGCCCAACAAGGTCTCATTTATGTCAGATCCGGCTCTCATAACAAATGAGTTCGACACCCCTGGTTTAGATCATTTAAGTAATTCTAATCTGTGTTAGCGACTAAGCTTTTTTGATCATCTATATTTGCCATGTTGAATTAAGTGTAGCACATCTAAAAGTGTAAGAGTTTTGCAGTTCTTACTGCTATTATTTGCTTGTTTGACATTAAAACTTGCCTTATCTTGTACGTTCAGGACAGTATATTCTGCCCTGCCCCGGTTTCTGCCTTCACATTAACTCTTTTTAAACCATACCTACCACAAACTGAATGTTTTCAAATACTATAGCAAATTTTCAACAAAACCTCTCTCTCCACTCTCTCCTCTCTTTTACTCAGATGAAGTTCATGCCCATTGGGAGGGGTTTTTGCTCAGTGGGAGAGCATCTGCTTTGCATACAGAAGGTTCTGGATCAATCTCCAGCAGGTCCAGTTAAAAGGACTAGGCAGTAGGTGATGTGAAAGACCTGTGCTTAAGATCTTGGAGAGCCACTGCTGGTCTGAGTAAACAATACTGACCTTGATGGACTGATGGTTTCGTTCAGTAGAAGCCAGCTTCACGTGTTCATATATACAGCCTCAGGCTCTCCCTTGATCTTGTATTTCCTTTCTTATCATACATAATACACCATATGCACAAATGTGCTGAGATGTGGAGGTTATTGTTCCAATTTTTCTGCTGGCAAACAGGCTGCAGGAATGAACCATACAACTGTATTTTTGGTTCTTTGGATTATTACAGTGTTGAAGGCCCTGACAAATTTTCTTTGGCTCAAGGAGCCAGCCCAAAAATTAAGGAGCCAGACTGGATTTTTGAAGTTTTGTAATGGCAGTATTTCTAATTGTTGCTATTTCAACATCTGTTCACAGTTTCTGATAATTTTATTAAAACTATGACAAAAGTCTCTCCAATTTCTCATAATTTAATTATTATTTTTTAAAGTTCCATTTAATTGAATATTGTAACCAGTATAGAATCAACTGGATAAGAAATCAGTTCATTTACCACCACTTACTAGTGTAACATTAACATATAAACAAGCAAAGACATGCGTATAATTTTTGCCATTTTGGCTGTTCCTAATTAAAGCTATTACATGGATTGTGTTCTGGCTTTTGGATTTTCCTTTTGGACCAAGACTGCTGTAAACAACTTCTTTCTATTTTGGGAATAACTGAATTCAGCCAAAAAAAGAGGGATGTGTGAATTGGAGAATGGGACTAGCAAGAGACTGAATTTAGGAAAATTCAACATGAGGTAAAACTATCCAGTTTGGCTTCAGTTAACTTTATACCTTGTGCATCCATCTTACATCTTACCTTGTGAATCCATCTTACATTTATCTCCAGTGTTAACGTAAAGACATACTACCACCTAATTCCTTTGCTTTCCATCTGCAAGGGATATCCTCTTAATGCTTGGTCTTAGATAATGGGGACGGTTGCTGGCCATTGTACTTTCAATGGAGAGAAACCAACCACTTGTTATTTGCTCTGAGAAAGTCAGGGTGCAGCCTGACACCAGCATCATTTTAAATCTGCATCTGCTCAGGGAGGCTTGTATGAGGCTTGTATGAGAAGGTGTTAAGATTGTGGCTTGAGACATGGCTTGATGTGAAATGATAATAAGCTTTGTACTTCCACTGATAGTCGCCAAGAGACACTCCTGTATCATCGCTGAAAATTCTAGGCATCATGGTGACCTGCTGCCTGGGATATGTCGAGCCCTGTAAGAACATTCCCATCAACATAAAGGTGGGGCAGCTTCCCTTCTGGTTGTAGACACTAAAGATTAAATTTCTATTGGTTCTTTTCCAGAATGTACTGTAAAGTATGAAGTAGCAGTTCAAGTCTTTGTTAAATGTGTGAGAACACACTTGAAGATGGCTTGTATTGATTCATTCATTGTAATGATTCACTCATTTAAAAAGTGGTTTGGAGCTGGTTTATGCTTGTTGGCCTTTTTTAAAAAAATCTTTTTTGTTAGGAAAGTACATTTGATTCTGATTTCAATTTTAAAAAGGCTGTCTAAGGAGTTTTCACCAATTTAATCAGTTTATGATCATACCTGATTTAAAGTATTTTTAAAAGAAGTTGATACTGTGCTGTTTCTGAGCACCCAGCTTTCACCATCCTTCCCATCATTTGCAAAAATTCCAAAGATAACTCTTAGCAAAATAGAGGAAGAATTTTTTAGGAGGCCCAATTTTCAGTAGACGACTGTGGCAAGAATAGAGCTTAAGCAGAATCGCCCTTGAGATTCATGTTGTTTAACCTTTTGCTTTGTACCATGGCATTATCCTTTGCTCTTGTTTCTATGCATTGTTCTTTCCTCTGAAATGTAAGCTTGAGTTTCATGATACTTCATTACCTTCTGTTGTTAACCAAACACCCTCTAGTGGAGAAACCCTAAGGATTTCTGATAACAAAATCAGCAGCATGACCTACAGCACTATAGTGCAGAAGTATGCAACTTGGAACTACCTAAAACATTTATCTGGCACAATGTGAGATAGGTGACTCAAGCGAGTCCTGCAAATCCTCTTCAATTAGTATTACTTTCCATGATTATAGTGTGTTCCAAATGAAAGGGACGCTCGTATACTGCTTACAACACATGGTTTGCCTTGCAGCACAGAACATAACTTCAGTGTTTCCAGTTAATTTTTATAGAAAATGATTATGGGTCAGAATAACATCATGTGTGGAATCTATATAT
Organism: Gekko japonicus; assembly: GCF_001447785.1. NCBI lineage: Eukaryota > Metazoa > Chordata > Lepidosauria > Squamata > Gekkonidae > Gekko > Gekko japonicus. Next base: position 435,535 of record NW_015165264.1, on the reverse strand, counting down.
CTAATAGCCAAGTTCCCCCCTCCGTGCGGATATCTAAATCTGCACATCGGAGTCACTTGGGAGGCAGGGAGATTTTCCTGTACACTTGGAGCAGTGTCCAGGTGTGCAGAAAAATCTAAAAAGTTGAAAAAAATATACAGGGGATACTTAAATCCCCCCAAAAGTAAAAGAGCATTCCTTGCGCATGCGCAGAGAACGCTCTGGCCGTGGGGGGGGGGAACTCGGCAGGCCTGGCGGCTGGGAACCGCTCAGGCCTCGCCATTGGTGCTGTGGGGGGGGGGCAGGGGAGAAGGCTCACCTGTGGCTGCTTCCTCCTCCTCCTGGAGCTCCTTCCCCCTCCCACGAGTATCATGGGTCTCCCCTTGTTTCTTTCTATAAGCTTCTCAGATTTTTTCTGAAAAGGAAGCTCTGCCAGTTTTTTAATCCCTATGTTCTACCATTCCTGGTATACATTCAGTGTAATCTGTTTTGCAAACTTCGTAAACATTGGTTTGTAAGTTAACCATTGGTTTGTAAGTTAACCATAGGTGCAAACTATTGAATTGCGGGAACCAAAATAAAGATCAGGGATCCTTAATCTAGTTGTCCTATAAGGCAGCCTTGATTAACGTCTAAAAAAAATCAGAATAACAAACCCGTATCCATTTATAACAAAACAGAAGAAATATTCCAGTGAAGACACCTCTGGATGTTACAGAAAGATTTTAAAAAGCATTGTTTTTTATGGTGAAATTAAAGTTTGGGATAAAAAAATGATCATATTCTGAATCACAGGGTAGATATAAGACAGGACATTTAAGCCTTGGCCAATGCTCCCTGTGCCCATGTTTGAGCCCCACTTTTTATATGTTGTTGATCTTTAGTGGGAAAATGGCTTCATTTATTGCAAGCACTTTCAAATGCCTCAAACAGTCTATGAACATTTCTAGACTAAATGATTGCAGCCACCTCTTAGGTGACATGTATAGTTGACTGCAGCATCATACTGTGGCCCAGTTTTCAGTTCCAAACTGTCACCGCTCCTGGAACCTATGCATCTTTATGGCCAGAAAAAAAATGTGTCTGCATTCAATGTGTACTGCATACAGGAAGAAGCTTTGTGGTTGTGACTGTTCTTTACCATAAGAGGGCACTCATTGCCCAGGAACTGCAGCTTGAAAGTATTGGGAAACATTCAGCTCTGCAATAGTTATCTGCGTGGTGGTGGTGGGGCAGGAATAAAGGCTTGTGCCACTGTGGTAGACAACATCCTTCCTCTGGGGAAACTGTTTCCATTTTCTGAAAGCGTACTGTTCTACTTCCTGGCAGTTGGTGGGAGCATGGAGTATGTGGATAATATCTGTGGGTGTGTGGCAGTGGGAATAAGGAATGGAATGTGACTATGTGAAAGTGTAGCTATTGAATTGGGAATGAGCACTAATAAGTAGGTGTGATAGCATCTAATAAACATCTAATAAGTAGGTGTGATAGCATCTAATAAACATCTTCAGCTGCCTTTTAGGAGATAAGTGTTTGGATATGGATGTAGCAGCTGAAAAAGAAAGAAAAAAAATAGTGTCAGATAACTTGTTTCCAAGCAGGAGCCCTGTCTTTCAAGAACAGTTTGTTTTAAACCATGTTATTTGAATGATTTGTGCTTTTCCATTTCAGTACATTCTAGAACTTCCCCCCTCACTTTTTAAAAAGTTACTTTATTGAGGAGTTACATTGCTAGATCCAGCACGCTTTAGGATCTGATATTGTTTTGCCAAAGAAGGGGACAGCAAAGGATGAGATGGGTAGACAGTGTTATCGAGGCTACAAACATGAAATTAAGCAAACTCCGGAGCACGACGGAAGACAGGAGGGCCTGGCGTGATGTGGTCCTTGGGGTCGCGAAGAGTCGGACTTGACTGTGCGACTGAACAACATTGTTTTAGGGCATTCCACTGACTTATAATGGGAATAGGGAAGGCAGCTGGAATTGAGGAAAAAAACATGTCCCTCTGTAGCTAGGGTTGTATGCTATGATCCCCTGTACCTCTGATATAGGGTTGCCAGCCTCCAAATGGGGCGTGGAGGTCTCCCAGCATTACAACAGATCTACAGACATACCTTAGTTCCCATGGAGAAAACAACTCTTCTCCCTCTGAGGTGGAGGACATCTTGATGGGTGTTTCCCACTGTCCAATCAGGGAGGCAGGAACAGTTTTTTCAACTTCCTGTCTGTTGCCTGTTGCAGCCACCCCCTTCAGTTCTTTTCCTGACTTTACAGGGAGAGCAGCTTAGATCAGGCCTTGCCTTTCTAACTCTTAAACTCTAATTTTTTCTTTCTCAGCTTTATTCAGTCTTACATATTCTCCAGTGGTCCAGGAGTGGGGCAGTCCTTGACTCCTGGGAAAGCACCTCCTGTTCCGCAGGCGGGGCCGGCAAACTTTGATCCCATAGAGGAGGGGCTTATCCTCTGATCCCCAGTCTTAACAGGCCTGCCTTCTGAGCAGGATGTGCTGACTGTGCTCCGAAGAGCACGAAGATCCCAGAAGACACAGAAAGAAGTCAAGAAGGAGGCCAAAAAAGGGCTGCGGGGGAAGGTAGTTACCGTCCCGCCCCTTATCTAAAGAGCTGCAGGGCTCGAGGAATCAAGGATCCGGCGCCAGCAGCCCTGGGAGGCCCCCAGGTGGTTGCGGCACTGAGAGAAACGCTCCGGACACAGTTGGGAACGCGGCGGCAGTCCGCTTCCCCCTCTCCCACCCCTCTTTCAGCCGCGGTGTGGAGAAGTGGTCTGGGAATAAGGCGTTAAGTAAAGGGCCTGGGGAGAGCAGCGGTCTCGGGAGACGGCCGAGGGAGGCGCGGGAACCCCGTCACCGTCCCTTTTCGGCACTGGAACGGAGCCTTCTCTTGTTTCCAGGAGGAGGCGAGGAGGAAGAGGCTCCTGAGCAGTCTGTCTGTTCAGTTGAACTACGGTAGGACTGTATCGATGGCAGGCGCGGGGGGGGGATGAGAACAAGGAGGCTTGATAATACAGAGCCCCCCCCCTTTCCCTCTGCATTCCTTTGGAGTGTGCTGGGAAGATATTTGCTAAAAGCGTGATTTCTTTTTGAACATGGTGCCTGAGTCCTAGCAGGGTGTTTTCTCACAGTCTTCCTTGAGGACAACAATAATCAGCCTGTTCTTTCCTTCCCCACTGGGCTATGCTAGTGGTGGTGGGGGAGGTAATTCTCCATTTTGGAGATGAGTAGCATAGTGATGGTAGATACTTTCACTTTCAGGTTTCCCCCAAAATGGCTGAAAAGGCAGGAACATCTAGCTCCCAGGAATCTGAGAGCCTGACCCTCTCACAGAATACTAATATAACTTCCCAAAACTCTGAAATCCCTGGAGAAGAAGCTCAGTTAAAACTCCTCTCTTGGCTTAGAGAGGAAATGAGAAAAGAATTCACAGGCAACAGGCAGCTTCTGATCAGATTACTGGCACTGCTTATAAAAGAGGTAGGAGTCCCAGTCCAGAGAACACTCCCCCTCCTACCAAGAAATGCAGAACCTCTACACACGGGAAAGGGTTCACAGCCATTATTAGTGACATTGAGGATGATGAGGATTCTGAGCTATCAGCACCAGAAAGGGAAAAGGCGAACTATCGGAGGAGGAGGAGGAGGAGGCAGTACCAGTCATTCAATCTAGACTTTTTCCACAGGAACTCTACACAAAATTATTGTCTAAAGTGATTAGAACACTAGAGCTAACCTACACTCCTAAAGTTCAGGAAGACAAAGAGGATCCAGGTTTCACTGTGGGGTCTACCAAAGCCATCCCCAAAACCACGACTAAAACAGCAGCGGTGCCGCTCCCTGCAGCCTTTTACAAAACCATTATGGCAGAGTGGGAACACCCAGCCAGTCCAAAGTCTGGGAACCCGATGTATAGTAAACTATACTCTCTTATTCCAGAAGCTACAAAGAAGATCAAGCTCCCAATGGCAGATGATCCGATCAACTCCTTAGCGTCTATATCTTTACTTCCCATGGATGCTGATGGACTTCCAAAAGACAACTGCGACAAGAGAGTTGAAAAGGCCTTATGCAGGGATTTTGAGGCATTGGCCACCTCCCTTAGAGCGTCAGGTACAGGATCACTGTTCGCCAGAGCAGCATACACGTGGGCGTCAGAGTTAACCACAGTGGACAGTGACATCCCAAAGAGCCTCAAAGATGAACTAAAAAAGATAGCTCTGGCTACAGCTTTCGCATCAGATGCCTCACTGGACGCCATGCAGCTCACAGCACGGGCTATGGCATGCAGCGTAACTGTCAGGAGAAATACCTGGTTGAGACACTGGGATGCAGATCCAGCGGCAAGAGCCAAGATGGCAGCAGTATCATTTAAGGGAGTCAATCTCTTTGGAGCAGGCCTGGATCGCTACTTGGTTGAAGACAAGGACAAGAAGCGGGTGCTACCGTCAAAGAAGAAGGATATGAAGTACAGAAGAAGGCCTCAATCCTTTCAAGATTTTCGACGCGATGATAGACAACAAGCTAATAGAAGCTTCAAAGGAAAATGGCAAAACAAGCCTAGGGACAACAGACCACACACCTTCACAGGAAGGTCAGGACAAGGCACTAAAGGCCCCAAGAAGGGGCCATCGGCATGACTATGCCAAGACATTGGAAGGGGTAGGTGCCAGGCTACAACTCTTTTCCAGACAGTGGCACCAGACTGTTTCAGACAGAGGGGTGTAATGGAGACGGTGACCCATGGATACGCACCAGAGTTTGAGAAATTTCCAAAGCAACATTTCTTGGAAATCCCAAGGGAAAAATTGCCAGAAAAACACAGGTTGATGACACAGGCCATTCAGCATCTCCTGAAAATTGGAGCGATAGAAATGGTACCCGAGACAGAGAAGTTGCAAGGAGTTTACTCCCATTTTCTTTATGGTCCCAAAGAAGAATGGGGACACCAGGGCCATTTTGGACTTGAAGTGGCTCAACAAGCATATCCGAACATGAAAGTTCAAGATGGAGACACTGAGGTCCATTATCTCCTCCATAAAAGCAGGGGACTTCATGGTCTCCATAGACCTGGCAGAAGCCTACTGACACATTCCGATCAGAGTCAATCATAGAAAGTTCCTGAGGTTTGCGTATTATGGCAAGCACTTCCAGTATCAAGCCTTACCGTTTGGACTCAAGTCATTGCCACGGGTCTTCACCAAGGTCTTGGTGGCGCTAGTGGCCTACCTGAGGATGAGAGGTGTGACATTGTTTCCATACTTGGATGACATTCTGATAAAAGCAGAGAGCAGCCGCCAACCGAGTCAACGCCTGGAACTGACGATCCAGGTACTACAGGAACATGGTTTTGTCATTAACAAGGAGAAGAGTACCCTCAATCCGATTCAAGTAATTACTCACTTGGGGGTACAAATAAACAGAATCCAAGACAAGGTCTTCACGTCCCAGGAGAGATTAGTAAAATTCTCACTTCTCTTGTATCAGGTTCTGGACGCTCAGTCATAGGAGGTGATGACTCTAGCATGTCTCCTGGGCATGATGGTGTCGCGCCAAGACCTCATACCGTGGGCCAGATTCCATACAATACCCTTGCAGCGTTTTCTCCTCTACCAGAAGGAAATAGCTCACAAGATAGTCAAAGAGGTAGAGTTGTCACGAACTGTGAGGAAAGAGTTACAGTGGTGGCTAGTGCCGACTTGGTTCACGGAGGGGATACCACTCCGGGAACCCCAGAAGACTGTGATCACAATGGACGTGAGTGTCTTCAGATGAGTAGTGCATTCCTTGGGACACATGGTTCAAGGCACCTGGTCAGAATCAGAGTCATCCAGGAGCATCAATTTTTTGGAGCTCAGAGCCATAAAATTGGCCCTGTCACATCTACAGACTCAACTGTCAGGTCATCATATTCTGGTGCAAACGGATAATATGACGGCGAAAACAATCAACAGATAGGGAGGCACACGATTCAGACGACTACACTAGGAAGCAACGCAAGTGATGCAATGGGCAGAGAAGCATGTATTGTCCTTAAAGGCTGTCCATGTGGCAGGAAGAGAAAATGTGGTAGCAGACTGGCTGAGCAGACAAACAATAGACCAAGCGGAGTGGATGTTACACGTCTTGGATGTAAGACATATGTTTAAACTGATTCCTTATTCATATCCATCTCTTTATCAAATGAAGGAAGGAGGATGTCAAACTGGACTTCGGCAGTTCTCTTAGAGTCTGCATCGTTGAAGTATACAAAGTTTAAATTAGACATACCACTTGTGATCACCACACACAATTGAGATCACCACACACTGGTCCACAACCAATGCAACCCTCAACTGAATAATCCTACTAGGCAACTGTATGGTCCACAGGATCCACCTTTGTAAGATGCCTTAAGATAACTGTCTGTTACTCAGCTGATGCTGTGTTTGGAACAAATGAATTACAACATATTCTCGATATGGAAGATGATGACCCACTCGTTAAATGAGAACAATGCTTTGGGAGGTCCCATCAAGATGTCCTCCACCTTAGGGGGAGAACAACCATTGGATACTTACTGTGAAGGATCATTCTTCTCTGAGGAAAGGAGGACATCTTGCCCCTACCGAAGTCATCGTCAGTCTAGTTGTTCAGCAGATACACTTCTTGTCTCAGTGGTATGAATTGCCTGTTTTTCTTATCTAGATTGTTGTTCGGCTCTTGCCCGTTTGTTTTTTTCCCTAGAATTGACATTCAGTCTTACTGTTTTCGGAGTTAGCAGAACTGAAGGGGATGGCTCCCACAGGTGAGAGACAGGAAGTTGAAAAATTGTTCCTGCCTCCCTGATTGAACAGTAGGAAATACCCATCCTTTCTTCAGAGGGGAATGACCCTTCACGGTAAGTATTCAATGTTGTTTTGGAGGGTGGGATGCTATCTTCCCCAGGCTCCACCCCAAATCTCCAGGAATTTTCCAACCCAGAGTTGCCAGTCCTCTCTAATATGCATCTACCATCAGCGTTGGTGCCTCAAAAGGAGACATTATTGCTGTTGCTCTACAGAAGTGGTTGTGTGCATGCTCAGTTCCCTGATACAATCAGCATGTGGACATGTGCCTTACAAGCAGTGGGGGTTGCAGGGAACAGCAGAAATGGTTCCTGCAACCCCTTCTAGCAGTCTGAAACAGTTGCTTCAGTCTAAATTGTGGCATTAATAGACTTGGGAATGAGCTTAGAAGAAGAAGAAGAGATTGAGGAAGACAGGAACACAGAAGTGCTAAAGGTCAGGAGGAAGGCCATAAAACATTATTTTACATTTGTGCCATCCAGTTGTAACATACTCTTGTTCTGCCTTGGGATCTTCAGCCATGTATGTTACTGCATCTATGTCTGAACATAGCAGTTGCTGTGAAATCCCTTGACTCTAACTTGCATCTCTTCATATTGGCCAAGTTACTTAACATACCCAAAGAGATGCTCATTCAAAAGGTTTCTGACTGCTAAAAGGCTCTGAGGGTGAGAAACAAATTAGTATGGCTTTAAATGAAACTCTTAACATATTTTTTTTACTAATTCATATAGCACATACCCCACAGATTCTGATCTGGACATCAGTATTTCCACTTGCAGTTGTTTGTGTTCACATAGCATTTGTGTTTATCTTGCATGTAGTTAGCATATTGAGACTTTAGATTTCCACCTTAGAAATTATTTGGCATGCTGTTTTTCTCCTGTGTGGTGGTGGTTTGCATTAGGTTCATGTGTGTGATGCTGCTTTGACTGATGCCACACGTCCACCGCCGTACTGGAGCAGTTTTTGTGGGTGCCAGAGTTTCTAAAGAAATGGAGACTAACCTTCTCTGGGTCTGTATTAGTGCTTAAAAAACTACTGGTATGAAGACATTTGTCATTCTGTGAGAATGACTTAGCATTTTGCAAAGTGGACAGACTTTCTTTGGCAGAATTTTCTGTTTAATCAACTTCAAACATTCCACTTCTGTAGAAGAATCATCATGTTAGATAAAGGCAAGAAGTTCAGAACAAGTCAGTTACATTACACAGGAATGCAGTACTGAAGGTGTCTCAGTGGATATGACTTCTCATTCATGAGGGAGAGGAAAATCATTTGCAGTGATATGAGATAACAGTTACAAATAACCTTAGCATACAATACATAATATTGTTTAGAACTTGCTATGACATGGCAACTGTTTATGCTATTGATCACATTTGTAAAAGAAAAACAATACGGTTAACTTAGGATCTATAGTAAAACTTTCAAATCAGTTTCTTTATCCTCTTTGGGAATTCTGTATTACTGCCCATGGGTTTTTCAAGTCTTTACATGTCATCAGGCTATCCTAAAAATATGTCAGCTCTTCCCTTCCATTGTGTGGGTGGTCAGCAGACAGTTATCCGAGTTTGGAACTGGGAGCCCCCAGACTGATTCCTGGCCCAGTTAATAATCATTAATTAATCTAAATCATTCCAGTGTGTCATATTGTCCTGGTTAAGATCTAGTAGCTTCAACTGCTGGACTGGCATGGTTACTGCCCTTTGACCCTATTGGTTTGCCAGGCATAGGCAGGTGGATAGCTACGTCTAAATCCTCTAGCTGCATGTACTGCAGCAGCCTTGAAAAACCACATAAATGGCAGTCTCTTTGTAGATTTTGTTGGTTGGTATTGAAAACCACTAAGAGGTCCAGGAGAATCAAGAGGGACCCGCTGCCCTGTCACCAATCAAGGCCCAGATCTGAATCTCTCTTTGTAGATTTTGTTGGTTGGTATTGAAAACCACTAAGAGGTCCAGGAGAATCAAGAGGGACCCGCTGCCCTGTCCCAAACCCAGATCTGAATCCACATTGGAATGAGTCTGGGTAATCTCTCTCCTCCAAGACTGCTTGAAACTGCATAGCCAGCATACTGGCTCTCAAGCAGTAGCTATTTAGGTCATTTTGGTCCAGGGTCTCACAACTGCCTCTTTCAAAGAAGCTTTGCAACCCTTCTGAAGAGAAGACCTTGCCGCCTGGACCCACTCAACCAAACAGGCTTGTCCTGACACCAACAGCCGTGAAGTGCAAGGGTAAGCGTCTAGTTGTGGACTGTGCACTTCTGAGCAGCATGTTCCCTACATCAGACCTCACGAATGGAAATTAATCTATGATGCAGCTAGGACCAGACTGTGCTCCAACAGCGTCCTGAGATTTAACTGAATCAAGTGTAGCATCTAAGTCACAGTGGATGTGAACGGTTTTGTCCACAAAGTGAATCATAAGACTCACAGTGGCCCTGCAAGTTTTCCAGGTCAGCTTCCTCATTATCTTGGGCTAAGCATCCTCTTACAGTCTGGAAAAGCTCCCCTGGATGGCATTGTGTGGACGCAATGGTGGCAGAGAAGTGGACCTGCTTCACCACGATCATCACCACAGAGTACGCATGATTGTGTACTCTTACCATGTTTGGACACATTCACTTTGAATTTTCTTCCACCTGCATTCTAACCACCTTCCCAATGGTTTCATCACCCCCAGCTCTTCAGGTATCTAAGGAGCATTCCAGGCTCTACAGAAGGAAGCAGGGCTCTCCAGTGATTTTGTCCAAACCCCTGCCCAGTTATCCCTGTATTCTGCGGGCTTTCACCCCTGGCAGGCTGATCTGCCTTTATCCGTGCAGGTTAAAAGGGAAGGGAATTGCTCAGAATAGAACTTATTGCTGGCTCCTAGTGCTTCTACTTCCCACATCCCACTCTTCAAATGAGGTGGGGGAGCACATCCAGCCAGTGCTTAGGTCACTGCACTGGCTACCAATAGCATACCGGATTCGTTTCAAGGTGCTGGTGCTTACCTTTAAAGCCCTACATGACCAGGGACCGACCTACCTGAGGGACTGCCTTTCCCCATATGTACCCCAGAGAGCACTACGGTCAGGGGCCCAACATTGATTGCCTATTCCGGGCCCCAAGGATGCAAGTCTCACCAGTACCAGGACCAGAGCCTTTTCTGTGGCGACTCCTTACTGGTGGAACGAGCTCCCGGAGGAGATCAGGGCCCTGCGGGACCTTTTACAGTTCCGCAGGGCCTGTAAGACGGAGCTCTTCCGCCAGGCTTTTAAATAGGAGCCACCACTACTGTTACCATCAATGATCCTATTGAACGTCTGGATCCTACATCTGGCCCAGTTGTATCGCTAGGCCCATCGGCGTGAGGGATGATGATTAGACGAACAACGCGGATTTAGATCTGGAAGCACGCCATCTAATCTTCAGTACTGCAAAGCACTTTACTGCTAATTGTTAATTTTTCTCATGAATGAGTATGTGTTTTATGTAGTTTTAATATTTGCATGGTTATGCCAATTAGATACATTGTACCGCTTTGTTAGCCGCCCTGAGCCTGTTCGCAGGATGGGCGGGGTATAAATATAATAAATAAATAAATAAATAATAAATAAGTAGAAGTGCAAAGGGAAAGGCAGAAAATAGCACCAAGTCCTTTGCCTGTTTCATCATTTACTCCTTGTTCATGAAACCCCAAACCCTGTTTTCCCCCTTCTTTGCCCTTTCCTTTTCATTTGAGAAGCTAAAGCAGTTTTTTTTGTTCTTCCCTGTCCTCTGCCCAGTACCCTTTCCATAGATGCAGAGGGGTTTTCTTCACTGTAAGGAGTAACAGTTCTTCCTTTTTGCCAGCAAAAGGATGAATACAGAGAGGAAGCAATACAGACTGTCTGAACAGTCTTCATCTTCTAGCTGCTGCCTGTAGGGCACTAATGATGGTTCAGTAGCTGCTGCCTGCACAGGCTAGAATCTTACTCAGCTGCAGGCAGTTACGACCTTGCTCTTACCTTTAGAGATCCGTGCTGAAGGCTTTGCTTATTTAAAGTATCAGCTGTGTCTTTTGAGTTGGCAAGCATAATTTATGAAATCAAAAGATCTGTGTATTTTCTCAAAAGCATCATGATAATCTGTGCTTTGCCTACAGTTGCACTTTGTAGCAGGAGCCCCCTAAAATTGTTGTCTGTCTTTAGCGAGAGGGAGAGCCATTTGAATAAACTGTTTAATCCAGATTGAGAATGGTAGGTGAACATAGATAGTATGCATTATTCTGGGTGCCATTTTGATGAGAAGAGGTGATGGAAAGTGAATTTATATTCTATAGATTATAGTCTACAGCGGTAATTCTGTTACATGGTGAAAACGATTTTCTTGGCTGTTCATATTAATTGCATGCTGGGTTGTGTGCTGTAAGAAATCTATAATTAGAGGATAAGGGCTTTCTTTCCAACCAAGGTCAGAGGCTGTTTTCTACCAGCTCCCATGTTAAAAGGAACTGACAGACTAAATGAAAGCCTGAGCAGATGCCATATTGCTGTATACCAAAAAGGGTCTTGTGACCTATGTCTTCCTCTGCCTCTCTCTTTGGCAGTGCAGCCAATCATATGGAAGTGACTTTGGCTGCTGCCGCCACCCGCACAGAAGATTGCTGTTTAGTTCTTGGTTCAATTTTAGCAGAAATCTCAGCTTTTAACTCATGGGAACCTGTATGGTGATGAGCTGTTTTCTGTTGGAGAAGAAATATTGAGCTGCACTCACGCTACTCTGCACTGTAGCATTGAGAAGAGAAGGCATTGCTGACAAACGGAGCTGGAGCTTCAAGGAGGGTTATGTTAAGCAGAAACTGCTTATATTTCCTAGCCTTTTACTTTTGTTGTTTCCTGTTAACAGCAGAGAAGCTTGGGGTACAGTTTTTTTTTTTAAAAAATAAATAAATAAGGAACCTTTTATACATATTCAATATTTAAAAGATTTGCTGCATCATCATTTCTGGTGATATTTCACACACATTGGGTTGCTACTCTTTTGTATATTTTCTCTAATTTAGCCTTTCTGTTGTAGAAAGATGTATTTACCAGAACTCAAACATCAGTATTATAAGCCTAGAAAATGCTGTTTGCCCCCCCAGCAGCCTTTGCTGTATGGAATGTGGCTATGCTGCTGTTACGGGTCACTTACTGAATGCCCATGTTACTGTTAAGGGACACAATTTATTTCCCAATAACAGAACAATATAATGTTTTATTTATTTAATTTTTAGAAGCTGAACACTTCCCCACTTCCATGGAGATAGATCAGGATGGGTAGCTGTGCTAGTCTGTCTGTAGCAGTAGAAAAGAGTCAGAGTCCAGTGGCACCTTAACGTCTAACAAAATTTGTGGTAGGGTATGAGCTTTCATGAGTTTCTGAAGAAGTGAGCGGTGACTCGCAAAGGCTCATACCTGCCACAAATTTTGTTAGACTGCTACTGGACTCTTACTCTTTTCTACTTTCTTCCATCAAAGAGTGATGACCAGACCCAGTCCTGCTGGTCTTCAGCAAGACCTGCTATATCATGTGCCCTCTAAGGATACACTGGAACAGTACCATACAGTTCAAAGCAGAAAGTATAGTCAAAAGAAAGCTTAGGCTCTCTTTCTGACATAGTCCATCCCACAAAGGGTTGACGTTTTCAGCTGAAACCTTCTCATATGAGGACTGTATGACTAAAAATGTGTATGTCTGGGTTGCTTCTGGTTCTTGTTGTTGGTGTGAACATGAAATCCTTGTGCACTGATTTTAAGTTATAACCAATCCCAGGAGATTTCTAATGCTGCTCTTTGGAGGTAAGTGTAATGGGGCCTTATCATAAAATGTTGTAAGGATCCCTGCTAAGTGTCCTCTAATGAAGATAGCTACTTCCAAAAATATGTTCCCTGCTGGTGCCTCCTAGGCTATCCTGAAGCACCACCTCCTCTAAAGGGGTGGAAGAAAGTTAGGAACAGTTCTTTGGCTTGGGGAAGAGATGCTGTTTGGTTTCATTTTCCAAAGGAAAAAAAGGTTTGCTCCCTGCATGGCCTGAGAGAGAAGTCATCAAGCCCAGAGAAACAAAGAAGTCGGTGTCCAAACTGAGGGTGCATGGCTATGTTCTCCCCCTCAGGTGAAGGACATCTTGTGGGTGATTCCATCCATCACTTAGGGAGGCAGGACTAATTTCAATTACTTCCTGTTTCCTTTAGTGGGAGTCACCCTAGGCTCAGTTCTTTTCCTGCCTCAGAAAGGAGAGCAGCTAGGTGTAGGCTCTGCCTAACCCTATCTTTCTGCGTTAACTTATTTTCTCTTTCTCCTTCCATCTTTGCTGTTCCCTTTCTCTGAAGAAACTTAAGAAAAAAAATCCTTTTCTTCTTCCTTCCTATGTGTTATCCTCTTCCCCTCCCCCCCGTCCTTTGGAGGTTGAGCATTGCTGGGCCGATTGCTCTCTTAATGGGAGGGGATCTCACAGCCCGCCTTCCATGGCATTAAGAGAGGATAGCAATGGATTTCTCTCCACTCCGGACATAGAGGCCGTGGCGGTGGCCGACGCTCAACCAGCAGAGCAAGGTGAGGATGGAATTCCAAAGCGCACCAAACAGCTGCACACTCCTGCAGCATTTACGGAGCCTGTGCCAGCCTCAGCGGCCATTTTGGAGTCCACTGGCCACTCTATGCTTTAAGACGGGAATGGCGAGCAGAGCCTAATCCCGCACATGGCGCACCCCGAGACCGATGGTTCAGTGGGGTTCATCGAGCTAGGTGTGATTGTGCTGATAATGCTCAAGGGGCCAAGGAAGATGACGAGTTGCAGAGCGGCGAGCAGAGCCTAATCCTGCACATGGTGCACCCCGAGACCTATGGTTCAATGGGGTTCATCGAGCTTGGCGTGATTTTGCCGATAATGCTCAAGGGGCCAAGGAAGATGACGAGTTGCAGAGTGGTAATGTTGGCAATCCCAGGTCTGTCCCCTTATTTCCAAATGTAATGGCCTTCTTTACAAGAGCCATGGGGGAGGAAATAGCGCATTTCTGCAGATCAGGGGGCCATGGGGCTTCTATATCCTCCTTCTCCTCCCCCTCTCCTTGGAGGCGCAAGAACAGAGTCAGCTGTCCCACCAAAGCTGATCAAAAAGGGTTCCCCAAGGAGCACTGCCTATTTGATCCACCTTACCGTGAGAGGGACAGCCTCTCACATGTCTCTGGTGAAAAGGAGGGGGGGATTTTCATGTAATGACGGTGAATAGGGGGAAATGATTGTCTCAGACCAGTCCTTTAGATATTTCAAGGGCAAGGTTTTTCAGTATTTGCTGTCTAAGACCCTATCAGCACTCAATATACAGGGACCCCAAAAGGCAGGGGACAAGAGTGCTAATGCCCAAGGGCAGAAAGATGGCATAGAGCTCATTGATTAGTTCTTTCCTCCAGCTGATTGCTCAGAAAGAGCCTTCCTCTCCCCTGAATTCTACGTGAGACCGATGAGGCAGAGTGGCCAAAGCCAATAACAAACCATTTCCAGGGGATGTTGAAAAGTTGTACCCTTTGATATCATCTGCTTCAGATCTTTTGCAGGGACCTGTGATTGATGCACCAGCAACTGCCCTACAATCTTCTGGGTTGCTCTCTGAAGATGAACATGAGGCCACTTCCATGGCAATCAATATGCCAGCTGCAGCATCCACAGTTTCTAAAGCAACTATTGTGTGGATGCGTAAGTTGATAGAGATGTTACCATGCAGCAACTGCAGACTACTGGAGGGCAGTGTTCCCTCTAGTAATAGTAATATACTTTATTGTCATTGTACATAGTACAATGAAATTAAGATGCAATCATTTCGGTGATCTACAACAATATTCATGTACACTCACACAACCATTCACAACTCTCATAACTCCCTTAAGGTTCACATAGCAACTTAAAACCACTAATGTCACCCAAATTCCAATTTCAAACAGCATTTAAGGCAGTAATAGCTCTCAAATAAAAACTATTTTTTAATCTGTTTGTCCTTGTTTTAATTGTCCTATATCTTCTGCCCGAAGGCAGCAGTTCAAACAGGGAATGTCCAGGGTGTGACAAATCCTGCAGAATGTTCTTTGCTTTTTTCAAACATCGAGAACTATACAATTCCTCCAGGAATGGGAGGGGGCAGCCAATGATCTTCTGGGCTGTGATGATAACTCTCTGGAGTGCTTTCCTATCCACAGCCGTACAACTGGCAAACCAGGCACAGACACAGTATGTTAAAATGCTCTCTATTGAGCAGCAATAGAAGGACA
This sequence comes from Gekko japonicus, assembly GCF_001447785.1. Lineage (NCBI taxonomy): Eukaryota > Metazoa > Chordata > Lepidosauria > Squamata > Gekkonidae > Gekko > Gekko japonicus. Next base: position 420,450 of record NW_015165264.1, on the reverse strand, counting down.
TCAATGTTTTCTCACTCAAATTATTTTTCTTCAAGAGTCTGAGTTAGTGTAAACTAGCTCACAGTTTTTTAGCCTCCGGCTCACACCTTTTGTCTTCGCTCAGGAAGGATGGCTCCAGAGCTAACTAATTTATGCAGTAGCCAAATTGCTGGCCCACAACTTTAATGTCAGTAGCTCACAAAGCAGCTCACAAGACTCCACAGCTAGGAGGGAGCATTGCTGGAGGTTGCCAATAGGATCTTGAAAGCCATCTCCTATACTGCCGATGCCACACTAGACACCATGGTCTTTGCTTCCAGGGCGATGGCATCAGCAGCCACCACTAGTCGCATCATCTGTCTAAGAGTTTGGCCTACAGATTACCAATCTAATGCCATCATCACAGCATGCCCATTTCAGGGAGACAAGCTGTTCGGGGATCCACTGGAAACAAACATACAAAGAAAGAAATCTTAGTGGAAACCTGCAACAAGAAGAAGGCTCTACCCAAGACTGTACAGCTTGGGGGATAAAATGGCAGCAGGCCCCTCTTTTTTT
>NW_015165264.1:410770-416752 GCF_001447785.1 Gekko japonicus | reverse complement strand
AAGGAAACTGCCGTTCAATCTCCTGGAGCTTCAAGCCATTAGGCGGGCCCTTCAACACTTCGCCCCTCAGATCAGGGGGAACCACATCCTTGTTTGGATGGACAACATCTCAGCGAAGGCTTACCTCAACAAACGGGGGTTCCAGGTCCTTAGCCTTACACAGGGAAGCGACTCAGTTATCGAATTGGGCAGAATTCAATCTGACATTTATCAGGGCAGAGTATGCGAAGGGAGTCATCAACACCCAAGCAGATTGGCTGAACAGCCAGACAGTCCAGGAGGGCGAATGGTCCCTACACAAGAGAGTTTGTTTTTTCCGGCTCAGAGTGGCAACACTGGGAACTCCACAGTAGACCTATTTGCCTCTCCGCTCAACAACCAACTGGACAGATTTTACATCAGATATTTTCATCCCCAGGTGGAGGCCACGGATGCCCTTCTGTTCCCTTGCCCCAAGGGGCTCCTCTATATGTTTCCTCCTCTTCCTGTACTTCCCAAGCTTCTCTGGAGGATACAAGTTCTAAGGGCAGAGATCGTAGTGATGGCACCATACTGACATCGTCATCCTTGGTTCATGTCACTACAGGAGATGGTGGTGACTCCTCCTCTAGCCATTCCTGTCTCAGAAGACATGCTGATTCACAGTTCAGTTTGGCATCCCAGGCCAGGGTGGTTCTGCTTACCCACATGGACATTGAAAGGGACAAGCTATCAAAACTAGGCTACAAAGAGCCAGTCATCAATATGGTCATGGCCTCTAGAAGGCTTTCTACCTCAAGGATCTACAATACTACTTGTAAGGCCTTTGTCTGATGGGCTCAGCGGAAGAAGGCTGACCCATTGCATCCAGAAATTAGATCACTACTGGAGTTCCTACAAGGACGATCTGGTAAGCGGTCTCAGGGTAGTGACCCAAGAAACAGATGGTGGCCCTAGCTTTGGTCCTGCCCCAGTACAATTGTCTTAACATCCCTCAGCACCCTCATATTCGCCGTTTCCTCAGAGGGGCGTTATTCAAGGATTCTCCACAGAGACATAGGTTTCCAACTTGGAAGCCTAATACTGTTCTCACAGCTCTTACGAAGGAACCCTTTGAGCTGATGTAGCTATTCTGCTCAAATTCCCGAGGATGAAAACTTTGTTCCTGCTGGCCATTACTTCAGAGGATTTAGGAACTAGGCACTCTATCAATTCAGTTGGAGCTGCGTTTTTCACAAAGACAAGGTAGTTCTGAGAACAGATTCCACCTTTTTGCCCAAAGGTCAATACTAAGATCACAAGAGATTTGTTTGCCATCATTTTCTCCAAATTCAACCCATCTGGAGGAAAAAGTTTGGCATACACTGGATGTGAGGAGAGCACTCAAATGCTATATTCTCAGAACGGCCTCTTTCAGACGGACAGAAGATATGTTTGTTAACATTTTGCCTCTTCACACAGGGAGAAAGATGTCTAACTCTGCCATAAGCAACACTATGAGGTCCTGCATTACTGTAGCCTACAGGAGTATGAAACGAGTTCCTGCAGGTATCACGGCCCACTCTCTTTGCAGTGCTGCAACGAATATGGCCTTTGCCAACAGGGCGTCGGTGGAGGAAGTCTGCAGGGCTGCTACGTGGTCTTCGTTATCCACATTCATCAGGGATTACAAGATATGTATGACTCTGCTGATGCAGCATTCAGATGGAGAGTGCTGCAGTCTGTTCTAACTATTGATGACGACCACCCTCCCAAAAATTAGGGACACTGCTCTGGGAGGTCCCACAAGATGTCCTCCACCTCAGAGGGAGAATGACCATTGGTTACTCACCGTGAAGGGTCCTTCTCCTCTGAGACTTGGAGGACATCTTGGCCCTCCCGGGTCGTCATTTCCTCTATCTACTATGCTGTTCTTTCACATTCTATTTAAAAATAATAATAAGATTACATGAGAGAGGGGACTCACCTTTTTCTTCCTGTTCCAATGTTTGTGATTTGGCTATACTCTTGTTGTTGATGTTCAAGTTCTCGTTTTTACAGTGGTTAAGCTAGTGTATTGCTTTTGGAGCACCAGAACTGAGCCTAGGGTGCCTCCGACTACAGGAAACAGGAAGTAATTGAAATTAGTCCTGCCTCCCTAAGTGATGGATGGGAATCACCCACAAGATGTCCTCCAAGCCTCAGAGGAGAAGGACCCTTCACGGTGAGTAACCAATGGTCGATCAGCTGGTAGGGAGTGACCTGAAGTTCCCTTTCCCCCCTCCTTTCATTCAAGATCCTTTGGATATTAGTCCACAGATTCAAGAAGCAAATGGAAGGTAGAAAATACAATTTGCAAGCATCTTGTTGAGTATGGACAGTATATGTATGGTTGATCTCCCCACATTGGGGATTGTTGTCAGGCAATACAAAGACTTCTTTTACATCAGAACTGTGCACTTCTGAGGGTGATTTCAAGTCTACAAGTTTCCATATGAAAACTGAGATATTACAGTCCATTTGTGAATAATGTACATCTTGGCTAAACACATTTGAATAGGATACAATGGTAGTAGGTTGGTTAGTTTAAGGGCTGCAGACAGAGTTGCACAGAGGCCAGTTGCACTCCCGCCGGCCTTGCAGGTCCACCGCCAGGCCCCTCATGGGGCTCAGCAGTGGAGCTGCAAGGCCAGCAGCGGCGGCCGGGACCGTTGGGGGCGGGGTGTGTGGCCTTATGACACACTTCCGGTGATGTCAGGGGGTGTGGCCTTATGACAAACTTCTGGTGATGTCAGGGGGTGTGGCATATGCTAATGAGTTATGCTAATGAGTTCCCCTAGCTCTTTTTCTATGAAACGACCCCTGTCGTGGACAAAACATTTACCACTGCAAGAGTCACGTGAAGGTCAACACCAGCTAACAAATGAGAAGTAAACCAAAGAGAGAGATCACGGGATGGAAGTTGAAAGGAAGCAAACCACCATGATGTATTGTGCCAAAAAAAGTTCTTCACAGACTTGTAAATTCTTTTTCCATCACACTAATGGATTTGATGAATGTCATTAGGAGATATGACTAGTGTGCTTGCCAAATGAATTAATATTATATAGGTATTTCAACGCTACCCACTTTGATAAAGTTATACACCAAACGAGATATAATATGCATGGTTAATTGGTGTTGATGGCGTTTAAATTGCTTCCAGTAAACTGAATACTGGAAAAAGAATTTACAGGTCTGTGAAGAACTTTTTTTGGCACAATACATCATGGTTGTTTGCTTCCTTTCAACAAATGAGAAGTGTCAGAATTTACAGACAAGAATTAAACAAATATCTGGTATCATTGGTGAGGAACACATCTGTAGACATACACTGTCTTCACAGCAATATATATATTTACTGAACTAATATCTTATTATTAATTGCTGTATTTGTTTGAAGTGTGGCTGTTTTTCTTTTTGAAATTGTTAACATAAGAACAAAAGAGATGCTAATGTTGGATCAGGCCAAAAGCCCATCCAGTCCAACACTCTGTCACACAGTGGCCAAAAATACCAGGTGCCATCAGGAGGTCCACCAGTGGGGCCAGGACATTAGAAGCCCTCCCACTGTTGTCCCCCCCCCAAGCACCAAGAAGACAGAGCATCACTTGCCCCAGAGTCCCTATCTATACCTTGTGGCTAATAGCCACTGATAGACCTCTGCTCCATATGCTTATCTAATTCCCTTTTGAAGCCATCCATGCTTGTAGTCGCCACCACTTCCTGTGGAAGTGAATTCCATGTGTTAATCACTCTTTGGGTGAAGAAGTACTTCCTTTTATCTGTTCTAACACGACCGCTCAGCGATTTCATGGAGTGCCCACGAGTTCTTGTATTGTGAGAAAGGGAGAAAAGTACCCTTTTCTCTACCTGCTCTATCTCATGCATAATCTTATAAACCTCAATCATGTCACCCCTCAGTCATCGTTTCTCCAAACTAAAGAGCCGTAAGCGCTTTAACCTTTCCTCATAGGGAAAGTGTTCCAACCCTTTTATCATTCGAGTTGCCCTTTTCTGCACTTTTTCCAAAGCTATAATATCCTTTTTAAGGTGTGGTGACCAGAACTGCACACAGCATTCCAAATGAGGTCGCAGCATTGATTTATATAGGGGCATTATGATATTGGCTGGTCTGTTTTCAATTCCCTTCCTAATAATCCCCAGCATAGCATTGGCCTTTTTTATTGCAGCCACACACTGTCTCGACATTTTCAGTGAGTTATCCACTACATCTCCAAGATCTCTCTCTTGTTCAGTCTCTACCAGTTCGGACCCCATCAATGTGTATTTATGTTTAGGATTTTTGGCTCCAATGTGCATCACCTTGCACTTGGCCACATTGAACCCCATTTGCCACGTTGACGCCCACTCGGCCATCCTTGACAGATCCCTTTGGAGTGCCTCACAATCCTCCCTAGTTCTCATCACCCTGAACAGCTTTGTATCATCTGCAAATTTAGCCACTTGTTCCTTCCCAGGACATCTTATCTGTAAATGTAAACTTTTAGGGACAGAGTCAGTCCCTTTTTCTGTCAAGTTATAATGTGCCATATAACCTATATTATTATTCCAAAGTATATTTACTAAAAGAAACCTTTAGATGTGTTTTGCTTTCCCTTATTTCAGTAATCCACTGAGCAAGTTAAACAAAGGATTGAGGTACAGTTAGAACTGTAGAATATAACTCTTGCCTCTTTTGGCCTCTGTATCCCAGAGCTTATACAATGTTTTACAATAGCCTTTATAGTTGAACATAACAAAGAAAAATGACACGAGCTCAACCCTGTGTGACCTAAAGATGTAGAATCTGTTTGATTGAAAAGGGAGTTGCCAGATATAGAAAGCTGTCTTTGAGGTTTAACTTTCCTTTGTATAGGCTGCACAAGGAGATTGATGCATTTCTTCCTAGAAAACACTATTATTCATGGTTTATCTGATGTGACACTGGTGCTTGTTTCAGGGGTCTTTTTGTAGACCTCATTAGCATATGCCACACCCCCTGATATCACCGGAAGTGTGTCAGAAGGCCACACCCCCTGACATAAGCCTTCTGGAGGGGTCCCCATTTGGAAGAAAACCAGGGTTATCAATGTGCACAGAGAGACAGAGGAAGAGACAAGGGACTGTTCTTTGCAGGAAAAGCCAGAATCCTCCTTTAAATAAAATCCAGCTCTGAGCCTCTGGCCTAAGACAACTGCAGATCTGCTTTCCCGATATCAATGTCAGTAGCAACAAATCAAACATTTGGTACCCAGATATGTAGAAGCTATGAAATAGCTGACTGATATTGCCTCTTTATTTCAGGCACCACAGTCAAAGGATAGATTTGTCGTTGTAACAGTTTAAGTAGGATCAACTTTTGTGCAGCATTTCTTTCTTTTTTTAAAATAACGTTTTATTGATATTTTAAGCACAAAACAACAATTCCAATAGAAAAGTCAGAATACAAGCGAAACAGGTCATACCATTCACAACTTTCACTACAATAATAGTGCCCTATAGAACCGTGTATAGACTTCATAACGTTTGATTCAGTTATATAGTAACATCTTGTATTTAACATTGCAAATTTCTTCCCAGTCGAACCCACCTATATTGAGTCTATCTAATAAAGGATACCAAGCATGCATTGGACTCATCAAGTCGCATTCCGTTTGAGTTTCTGTGTAAAACGTATTAAAATTCTCTAGTAAAAATAGGTCCCAAACCTTATGCACCCAATGTTGTATACTCGGAGGATTGGGTTCTTTCCAATTCTTGGCAATAACTATTTTGGCCGCTGTGAGTAGCGTACCAATCATCTTCAAGGAGGGTACAAGGGGTGAGTCAGCAGGCCACAAATTTAACAATAACAACAAAGGATCGGGTGGAACTACAACGCCCGTTAAAACCTTAATCTTTTGAATAACAAGAAGCCAGAAATTGTTGATGACCGGACAGGACCACCAGCAGTGAATATAGGACGCTTTTACCCCACATTGT
>NW_015165264.1:379261-409759 GCF_001447785.1 Gekko japonicus | reverse complement strand
GGCTAGATGTTGCAACAGAAAGATTAGAAGAGCACAGCAGATCTGATAGTTCTGAATAGATTACTGGCCAGGCCGCAGGAGAATTTAAAATCTGGAATACCCAGGTTCAAATCCCCACTCAGGCCATAGAAGCTTGCTGGGTGACCTTGGGCCTGTTACACTCTCTCAGCCTAACCTATCTCACAGGATTTCTGTGAGAATAAAATGGGGGAAGGAGAATGATGTAAGCTACTTTGGGCCCCCATTGAGGAGAAAAGTAGGGTATATATGAATTAAGTAAATTAATAATAAATATAACAAAAATAAGCTACTGGGGTCCCTACTGGGGAGAAGAGAACAGATGTTTATAATCAATATATACTAATTATATTCATACAAATATAAAAGCAGTAGCTTCCTTCATTCCTTTCCTTGTTGTGCTCTATAGGTGGGCTGCTTCCATAGGGATGGGGCCGGAGGCCTATCCTGGGATGCTCCTTTGTGAGTGACTGGCATTAAAGCTATGGGTGAGCAATTTGGCTACTGCATAAATTAGTTTGCTCTGGAGGCATCTTTCCTGAATTAAGACAAAAATGTATGAGCCGGAGGCTAAAAAACTGTTAGCTAGCTTGCACTTTGAGGAAACACTGGACAAAACCCAGGTGCCCTCAGGAGGTCCACCAGCAGGGCCAAAACTATAGGAGCCCTCCCACTCTTGCCCCCCAAGCACCAAGAATGCAGAGCATCACTGCGCCAGACATAAGAACATAAGAGAAGCCGTGTTGGATCAGGCCAGTGGCCCATCCAGTCCAACACTCTTGTGTCACACATCAGCCAGAAATACCAGGTGCCCTCAGGAGGTCCAGCAGTGGGGCCAGAACACCAGAAGCCCTCCCACTGCCCCCCCAAGCACCAAGAATACAGAGCATCACTTGCCCCACACTGAGAGTTCCTATCTATACCTTGTGGCTAATAGCCACTGGTGGACTAGCAGCAGCACAGAAGGCCTGCCCCTAGCATCAGCCTAGTATTGTAAGGTAAGCACAAATGGAACATTCGGCTGGCCCTTTTTCAGGCCCAGCGTTCTGGCGCGGAGCCAGAAAAAGGAGGGGAGGGCGGGGGGCTGTTTTTCAGGCCCGGCACTCCGGCGCGGAGCCTGAAAAAGGCGGGGAGGGCAGCTCAGGGCCAGAACTTTTTAAAGAGCCCCAAGGACAGCTGGGAGAGCCAGAATGATGTCTTGCGCGAGAGGTGGAATTTGCCCCTATGAGTCCAAGGCTACCACCCCGGGGCTTAGGGAGGCAGGAGAACGTCCCCCCCCCCCCCGTGGGCGTCCCAGCTGCCGCAGAGAACAGCCTTGGCCAGGTAGAGACGGGACGGGGGGAGAGATTTTTCCCAGGGTGCGCGGCAGGCAGAGACGGGGGACTTACCCTCCTGCTTTTTCTTTGTTCTGGAACAGAATGAGGCTGGAAGCAGAGGGTGGCTGGAAGAAGGGGGCGGGGCTTTGCCATGTGACCACCCCGCTCCCCGTGCCTCTCTCCCGGAGCGACATACTGGCACGCTCTGACCCGATCCGAGGCCTGCTTGTTGTGAACCCAAATCTTGGAGGTGATGTGCCAACTACAAGGGATGGATCCAAAATCTAATTTCATCACTTGTTACAATTTCCCTCACTTTTGCTTCAAGGATTTCACAATCTGCTAGGTGTCTTTCCCAGCTGATGGGGTAAATTAGTTGTTCAGCTAAATTTGTGAAACTAAAAGGTAGGAATTGCTGTTGCAGCATATTGAGAAACCTTGCACATTGGATGCACATATCATATCCATCCTGTTTTCATTACTATTACATGAGTCCCACAGAAAGGAACATTTTTTATACCTTTCATCTAAAACTTGGGAAACAAAGTCTGCCTTCGAATGCCTTTAGCAGATGAAAGCTGTGCAACGTGTCTATGAAGGAAAGTATGTATGTGTTCGATTTTCCTTTTTCGCTTTAGGAGCCAGGACTGAAAGCCAGAAACATGTATGTGCTTGCAGAACCAACACTATATGTACTAGTTTAAATTCCAGCTTCAGGGCCAGACTCTCAACATCTGTGCCACAGACATTTGTGAGGTATATCTGATTTCAGTAGACTTAGAAGGGTGTAATTCTGTTTTGATTGGACTGACATTTCCCAAAGTGTTTGCCACTTGATTGGTGGTAGTGCTGAAAAACCTGTCACAGTGGGTACTATAGGCCATTCCTGTTAATACTGCCATTTGCTTTTTTTTTTACCTTGGGCAACCTAAATTGAAGGCTGCATGTAAATAGATGAATGAGTTAGGTGTATGAGTATGAACCAATTCAAAAATTAGTTTTTTAAGGAAAAGCGAAGAAATTCTATGACAGAATTAATCTGCAGCATTTCCTCCTCTCTCCCTTCATATGTCTCTTAATATGAGACAGTAGCGCTGTAGGATATTGAATACGTATAGTTACATTTTTGTGATTAAATATATTACAAAGGCATGAAATAACAGCTGTGAAAGCAAAGAAGATCATTTATTTCTCTTGTAGGTTCCCTTAATTTATGAGGAGACATCAGATAATCTAAATAAACACATCAAATCAGAACTTGAGAAATTAATAGCTGTGTCTAGGTTCTGCCTCTCAGTTTGCTGATCAAGGATTAGCAATAATTTGTTGCCCAGTGTGGTATTTATTTCTCATATTTATATCTTGCCACACCACTTCAGAACTTGTTTAAGCCTACAGCAGTTTTGTGTGGAAGGTTAAGCTGCTAACCCAAGGCCACCCAGTGAGCTTCATGGCTGCATGTAGAGTTTAATCAGGGTTTCACAGTTCCAAGTCCAGCTCTTGCTATTGCACCATGTTGGTAGATGAATCCAAGGAATATGAAAATAGTCAAGTGATGGGGGAACAGCTGCATACCTCAACACAAAACTGTTACATTTTTTGTGAGCATCCCCATATAACAGGCTTGGGCATTTGCGGCTGTTAAGGATATGTGTACTCACACATACATGCTTGCCCCCTTTCTCAAGCCACAAACCATCTTTCTTTCTTTTTTTTCCATCCCCCTGGGGGGAGGTTTTTATTGATTTTTTTTTGCAGACTACAAAATTACAACAGAAAATATGGGAAAGGGAACCAAATCTAGGGAAGAAAGAAAAAAGACCCACAACTACATCAGCTTAACACCATGCTATTTTCAAAAAGCTACTAATAATACAATGAACTTAGTTGGTTATGCTAGGTTAATTATCGTTTAACCATCCCTTTAAGTGTTTAAAGAAATTCTCAGAGCATCCCCAAGTTATTTCAACATTTTTTCAGGCACAAATCAGAGTCCTTCAGCCCTTATTTATTCTTATATTTTCTAATCCTCAGTTTATATGAGCTTTTGGGGGCAGCCGCCCCCTTTTTCGAAGGGGAGTCCTCGTCCGAAGACCCCGAGCCCAATTCGCCATCAGATTTGCTTCCCCCCCCCCCTTTGCCCTTTGCTGGTTCCCCAAGCTGTGTCCGCAGAAATTCACGTGCTTTAAAAACAGAGTCAATCTTTTCTTTTTTATCATTGAGCTTGAAAATTACGCCTTTTGGTGTTAACCACCTATAACTGATGCCATTAATTCTTTATAGTTCTTTCTCTTCTGTCTTATGTCAAATGGAATGTCTTTTAAAATCCTGATATTATTGCCCCCAATTTTCAAGGGTGTTCCCGAAGTTGCTTTCAAAATAGCATCTCTCAATACTGTTTCAAGTATTGAAACAATCAAAGTACTTTACAGAACTAGACAAAGTAACAAGGAAGTTCATTTGGAACGCAAAAAAAGCAAGGATAAGCCTAAAGGCTCTGCAAGATAAAAAAGAAAGAGGAGGAACTGGGTTACCGAACTGGAAGTTATACTATCAAGCAGCCAGCATGGGATGGATAAAGGATTGGATTAATCTTCAAGATGAAAGATGTTTAAAATTAGAAGGATACAATCTACCCATGGGATGGCATGCGTACATCTGGTACGGTAAAGACATATCACATCAACATTTTAGAAACCATATTCTAAGAACAGCTCTATTAAACGTATGGCAAAGTATAAAGAAAAAAATTCTATACTAAAACTCCAAAATGGGTCTCACCTCTCGAGGCATTTATAATGCCAACACTGTTAACTAAAAACAATATGGAAACATATGATAGGCTGCTAGATTCTGCAAACAACTTAAAGTCAGAAACAGATCTACGAAAACAATGCAATTTAATTTAAAACTGGTGGGAGGGAGCGCAATTAAAATCGAGATTTCAAAAAGATTCAAAAATAGGATTTCATGGGGAGAAGACGGAGCTAGATAAGATCTGGCTGTCTTCCAATGACAAGATGATCCAGAAGGTATATAAAATCTTACTGGAAGAATACATGGGAGAAGGAATAGACAAGAAGAATATTGTTGCTTGGACTAGAGATTTAGGTCACGAAATTCAAGAAGAAAAATGGATAAAGCTGTGGAAGCTAACTAAGATTCTGAGGGCAACCAGCTTTAAAGAAAATGTGTTTAAAATGTACCATAGATGGTACTGGCCACCAGAAAGAATAGCTAAATGCTATGCCAATAGCTCTAACACATGCTGGAAATGTAAGACAAGTGTTGGAACATTCTATCACATGTGGTGGCGGTGTCCAAAAATGCAAAAATATTGGGCATATATACAAAAAATAATACAAGAAATATGTAAAATAAAGTTAGAACTGGTGCCAGAAATATTCTTGCTTAATATGCTTCCAGAAGGTATAAATTACAATGTTAAATATGTAATATTGTATATGATAACAGCAGCAAGGATTTTATGGGCAAGATTTTGGAAGCAAGATAATACCCCAAAACAAGAGGATGTGATAGAGAAGTTATTGGAAGTAATGGAAATAGACAAACTGAACTTAATGTTGCAAGGGAAAAATGAAGAACTTTTTGAAAAGCGATGGTCGGGAATGTATAATTGGTTAGAAAAGGAATAAATGACTCTAAGATGTATGTATAAAAGGAAACTAATGTTGTATAAAAAAACTAATAAATAAATTGTTTTTTAAAAAAGAAGCGCTTTCACCCCCCTGAACGCTGCCGCCTCCCTCAGGCCCCACGTCCATGGGGCCAACTTATCCAGGAGCCGGTGTAGGGGCTCTGCTACTGCAGCCTTGTGGGGCAAAAAGGCGTGGTAAAAGTTTATTAGTCCCAAGAATGCCTGAAGTTCCGCTTTGCACGTAGGGGCGGGAGCCTCCACGATGTCCTTTACTTTGTCCTTCGCTGGGTGCAGACCGGTAGCATCGACGCGAAACCCCAGGAAGTCCACCTCCGAAACCCCGAGGAGGCACTTCTCACGTTTCACTTTGAGCCCAGCTGAGTCAAAACGCTGCAGGACGGTGCGAAGACGAGAGGCAAATTTGTTGGGGGTTGCGGCAGCGATCAAGACGTCATTGAAGAACGGTGTCACTCCAATGGATCTCTTTTAACAAGGAGTCCATTAGTTGTTGGAAAATCCCCGGGGCGACGCTCACCCCGAATTGTAATCTCTTGACCTTGAATGCACCCCTGTGGGTGACTATAGTCTATGCGGTCGCGGTGGCCTCGTCTATTGGCAGCTGTTGGTAGGCTTGTGCCAGGTCAAGTTTCCCAAAAATCTTGGGCCCCGCCAGCGAGGCCAGCACGTGACTAACGACCGGGGTGGGGTATGAGTGGTCGTGCAGGGCCTTATTGATCGTGCACTTATAGTCCGCGCAGATGCAGACCTCGCCGTTGGACTTCAAAGCGGTCAGAAGAGGTCACCCCTCAAAAGCCCCCTGGCTGGGAGCCTTTTACCAAGGCTCCGGGGGGTCGCGACCCGTCGGACCCCCTCCCACATGCTGGTGTGCAGTTTACATCCCCAGGACGTCCAGGAGATGTGTCTGCCTGTGTGTCGCCATAAACTAGAAGCCCACAAACGATCTTTCTGAAGCGGGAGAGGAGCAAGTAGTCTCTGGAGATCTTGTTAGACAGAGGGATTTGATCCAGCTGGTCCCTGTATTTCCTGTATTATTTTCTGTACTTCCCCAGAAGGAGGTTGATTGGAACTGAAATTTCCACAGCCTTCCAGATTCAGTTAGAAGACTGAGGACAATACATTGTCCCAGTAATCCAGTAAGTTTAGAACATGCATTGAGATTATCTCATGTCTGGCTACCTATGCAATGAGCTGCAAACGCATTGAAATATTACTCATTTTAATTTAGTGCAAGTGTATTGCATGCTCAGATCAAGAGAAAATTGGCATTGTGAGCAAGGTATGTAAGATTTTTAACAGATCATCACACCATCAATACAGGAGACAGCAGAAACTGGAAAAGAGAAACTGTGTGGCTTCTTTTTATGATATAAATGTTCCAACGAGGCATGTAAATGTTAAATGTATAAATATTCTTTTGTGAATGACAGTTACAAGAGGCCCAGGATCTGTTGACAGAGTCATTGTAGGTACTGGTTGGTTTACTATGTTGTGTCTAGAAAACTACTAAGCTATTTACTCCCCGGAAGAAAGATTCATTGTGTGTGAGTGTGTGTGGAGGGGATGGGCCATGTGTTTGGTATAGGACAGGATCTTTCTCAAAGGTCAGGAAGACCTGGGGCATTTTTTTTCTTTTCATCATCCTCTTTGTGTGAAAGAGGAACAAAGGAGGATCAGACAATGTATGTGTACAGTTAAACCAACCAGAAGGATGCCCTTGTGGAATTACCTTGGCATATTAAGAAACTACCTTCTCCCACTATCATGACAGTACGAGAAGGCTAACTAGAAATTTTTTCACTTTGCCAGGAATAGATCAATTGTGCAGCCTTTTATTTTATTTTTATTTTATTTTATTTATTTTGGGATTTATATCCCGCCCTACCCATACGGCCCAGGGCGGCAAACAAGCGGCAATGCCGAAAATAGAACATAAAATACATTTAAAACTTCAATAAATACAACTAAAAATGGTGCTCTACAATTCATGTTAAAGATTCATTTAAAGTTCATTTTTAAAGTTCCAGATGGTCGATATCCCTCACTGGCGGCCGATGAGATAGACGCAGGAGCGCTAGAATGATGTTCCTCTTTTATAAGCTGAAGAAGCTTGAGTTCCATCCCTGGAACTTTATATTTGTCTTAATGCCATTAAGAATGGGAAACCAGGAATTAAGGCAGCGAAAACAACCCTGAAACAGGGAACGACACATCTTCCTAAGAAGCAATGCTCACCACTGGCCATCACAGTAGTGGACTTTCTCTCTTTAAATATACTTTGGAGGAAATTTGTTCAGACCTTATCAGTTAAGAATGCAGACGGTAGAGCAGAAGATTTGAGGAAGATTAAACACGAGATGGAGGATTTGAAGGTATTGGCTCAGTTCAGACATAATACAGAACCATTGGTTTATTTTAACTGTGCCTCATTTATTAAATGGAATATTGGACTTCATGTAGGTGTTTCTTCTACTTAGAGGTAAGGATCTTGATTGATGGATGACCCCTTTAAATGTCATTTGAAGGCAGAACAATTCTCCAGCTTCCTGTCTCTGTGGAGGAGGAGGAAGGGGAGGAAGAGGAGGAGAAGATTGGATTTATACCCCATCCTTCACTCGACGTCTCAGAGCGGCTTCCAAACCCCTTCCCCTCCCCACAACAGATACCTTGTGAGGTAGGTGGGGCTGAGAGAGCTCTTTCCATAACTGTCCTTGAGAGAACAACTCTGACAGAACTATGGCTTGCCCAAGGTCATCCGGCAGCTGCAAGTGGAGGAGTGGGGAATCAAACCTGATTTAGAGTCTGCACACTTAACCACTATACCAAACTGGCTCTCACTCGTCCTTAAGACTTCCAGAGCTGATTTAAGTAGACTAGGACAAACAGTGTTTTAACTCTCCTAGCAAAACAAGTAACTGGAAACTGAACATAAGCACCATGATAAATCCCCAAGGGTAGAGATGTTAGGCCCCAGGGGAAATATAGGAAATATAGAAAAATGTGATGCCTTTCCAGTTTCCCCCCAGATACTTTTCAGTTTTTCCAGCAGAGAAAGTTGGGGAGGGGGGAATTCCTATGAAATATATGCTCTTTTGGAATAATTACTCAAAATGTATAGAATATTTTAATGTAAATATTAAGAATTCCTGTGTATACTGTAGACATATTCACATATTTTTGAGGATACTTCCCTTGCTTAAACGTGACCAATTTTCTCCACAATTAATATGTTGTAATGATACACAATTGAAGACTTTAGTAGCTTCAATGTTACGAAGTTTAACTTGGTATCAAAGTGGACTGCTAGTCCTGTTGCGACTGTACAAAACAGTTACCATGAAGTAATATATTTTCGTTTGTTTACAAAAGCTGTTTTTATTTTCAACTTTTATTTTTACCTACCTTTCAGAGGGCAGAAATTTAGATGCATGTGCTAAGGTAACAGAGTGCAGCAGTCTGCAGTTCTGTTGTGTGTTGAATATCCTGTGCTTACAGTTTTATTTAAATTCCATAGATATGCGGAATAGTACAATTTTATATGCTCAGCAAGTTATAACTTATGTCTTCTTTCCTGATGAAAATAGAGTCTTCAGAACCAAAAGAGGTATTTGAAATTGTGTACATTCTTAATAAAAAATTTTTTAAAAAGAAATTGTGTACATTCTTGCCAGTGAAGTAGTTTTGTTTGCTTTGTGTGTGTGTGTGTGTGTGTGTGTGTGTGTGTGTGGAGGGGGAAGGGTGTTGCTTGTTAAACCTTCCATAGATCACCCTCTAATGCATAGGATTTGAATTTTGACAGTTTGAAAACATACATATTTGGCCATGTCATCATCTTTATTTTTCCTGAGGAATTTCTGCTCGTAATTAAAAAGATAATTTTCAGTTCCTTGTAGATGTTTAAAACAAAAATATCCTGTGGACTTGAATTCATTCTAACCTACTTGAAGAATAGAGTTTACTGATAGATAACCTGGTGCATGGCATCTTTAGAGATCTCATCCTGTGGGTCACAGATGTCACAGCACTAAATATGTGTTCTGAATTTCTTGTTTTCCATTTGGTAGGGAAATTCATTTTCCTCAATTTGTTTCTTTTTACATTATCAGAAATATGAAATATTGGCTAGTGTAGTAATTCCAAAAGGTGCCAAGATTCATATTGTACGTCTTAGTAAGTGATATGTGGGTGTTGGTAGGATTGATCATAATGGCAAAATTGTGTTTATAAATTATTAGAAACTAGTTCTTCATTAAGAATATGTGATATAGGTTAAAGTTTTATAATAAACCCTGCTTCTGAATTGGGAAGGTTAGGATAAAAACCTGTTTGATTTTTTTTAAAACAAAACCTTCCTTTTTATTCTTAATAAGGTGGTGATAAAATGATCATATCTTGCCTGTTCAGGACAGCTGATGTAATGGGTTATATACAAACACACGCACACACATATATATGTATGTATGTATAGTTCATGATAATACAAAGTACTAAAACACAACCAAACTATGAAACAGTATCTTTATTCACACCAGTAGCTTCCCCCCATCAAACTTCTGAGCCTGCCAAACCTGGCCCTGGAAGCCCCTCAGGAACGTCCATTTTAAAGCTAACAGTAAGGAGAGACATCTTTAGTTTGGGATGTTAGTAAGCATAGAGAGCAATTGTTTTTGAAACCATTGATGGGGGCTATGTCTTTGGCTTTGATTTGGGACTGAGTGACAAACCTGTATTGGAGAAGAACTCCTGCTATGGTACTGTCTTCACAATTCAATTGGATGTGGGGCTGTGTTTCTATCATTTGAAATTATTCCATCTATATCTGAAGGAGAGATTGAAGATGAAGAAGGTAATCAGCTCTGCTACAGTTGATTCCATGAAAAAATACCTGTATCTGAGACTGCATATCAAATTGTTGGCTGGCAACTTGTCTTGGGAGGATTTAAAACTCAAGAACTGAACCAAATGTGACTAAACTGTATTTTGAATTCTAGGCAAGTCACGCTGACATAATGACGGATATTTCATTCCAAGGGACACAGTTATTTGACAAAGCTTGCCAAGAGTCTTTATTTTTTCACATTATGTCTCTTCAATTGAGCCACCCTAATACAAAGGTGGGAAAAGTTACACTTTCTGCATGGACAACTGTGTCTTACTGGGTACAGTTAGTTTTCCCTTTTGCTCATGTACAGTTAGATTTACTCTAGCTTATTAGAGGTTGCAGATGTGATTGGTATATATGGTTACTCTTACTCGTAGTTCCTTTATTCAGATGAATAAAGATAATCCTAGCAGCTGGGAGGCATAGACAGAGCCTGTTAGATTTTACATGTTTGTCATGTGCAGCCTTGCAATTAAAATCACTTCTGGCTTCAAAGAGGTAGGCAAACCTGTTTCTCCAGTTTACTGGAGAATGGAATCAGTGAGATGAGGTGACACTTGTCCTGTGAGTATCTGGGGATGAGGTTGAGATGATGCCAGAAAAGGGCTTGTAGGATCTTGTCTTCCCAGTCCTGTTGAATATCTCAAGAAGAATGCCCCATTTTTAAAAATGAATTAAAGCTCATTTCCGATACTCCTGTTGGAATTGTGGCTTAGGATGTGAGTGCAGCTGCTTCAGCCACTATGAAAGGGAGAAGGCCCTGGGGCTCCTGGAACTTAATGCTTTCCATGGAATTAAAAGCAGCCCTGCTTCATTTTTTCACTATCAAGGGTTGATTTTTTTTTTAAAAAAAACCCTATCTTGTGCCGATCAGTTCATAAAACACAATTGGCAAGCTTTTTTGTTTTGTTTACTCCTTTCTTCATACCACGATGTGTTTCCTAGCATCTCTCTCTGTAGCTCGAGGGAATATTGCACAGACTATCCTCTTAGCTCTCGGGCTCTTGTGGTTTGCTTAGTGCCTTAACCCAGTGAGTTGTATATTCACAAATACATACTGATATTGAACTAAAGAGCTTTTATAAGGTGACTAATGCTGTTGACTGGTGTAGGCTAGGCTGGCAGACAGCAGTGTGCTCCAGGATCTTTTTATGAGGGACCAAGGCTTGGAAAGTATTTGGAGAGAAGGTTTAGCTTCTCTGACCTTGGAAAGTGAGGTTTTCATTCACTAAAAGAAGCTTTCTTTTCAAGTAATCGCACTCCCGTGCATTAGGAGACGGATTGTGTTTACTGCTGACCCCACCCTGCCTTGCCTGTTGCAAGAATCTGAAGCAGTGATTGTGTTTTTAGAAGCAGAATGACAGAGAGAAATTCCCTCGAGGCAAACGCAGAGTGTGAGCTCTACACGCCAGTACAGACACACCAGGTTGGGAACTCCCAGAGAGGGATAGAATGAGAAGGCAAGGAAAGTGTAAGCAGAAGAACCAAGCAGAGCAGGAGGTGGAGGAGGGAGAAAGCGCTGCTTCTTAAACAACAACAAAATCCCCCCCCCCCTCAACTTTGATCCTTAAACTGAACAATTTGGATTTTTCGCCCTTCCCCAAAACTCTGGTGTCCACGTTTTATTGAAATCCCTTTTGCATTCTGGGATCAACTCGACTTCTGGGTAGGAATTGCCCAGACTGACATGATGTACCTCTGGGTGAGTAGAGCTCTGTGTGAGAGCTTACACGCTTTGCACATATAAGGAGTGGAAAGCTGAAGATCCTCTGCTAGTATGTACAGCCTCCCTTTTTGGACTGCAGTCTTTTCAGACTTCCCTCAAGCTAGATATTAGCTTTCCCCTCTTAAAGTACTTTTTAATTGAGATAGGTAACTGAGTTTTATAGAACTGCATTTTACATTTGAATACTTTTGATCTTGTGCATTTCTGGGGAAGAGCCAGAGTGAAAGAGAACTTTGTTTTGGAACTGTCATTTCCTGACACCTGTAGGTAAGAGAAACAATTTTCTTGTCCTCATAGGTGTCAGGCAATAATACAGATTCTTCTGAGATGGGGTTTTAGTGTGACTGAAGGATGCTGCTGGTAATGAAAGGGGGACTTGGCAACTCAAGTTATATGTTGATTGAATAGCAGCCAAGGAGGAAATATTCAGAGGTAATTTATAATCGTGGTATATGTGGCCAGAAATGGTGCAGGGACACCTTGCCTGCGGTGCTAATATTACCAGAGTCAGGACATAAAGTGTTGTGTAAACTTTCTTCTTCCTTGTTTACAAAGGCCAGGTTGTTTGAGCTGTTTTGCTACAGTAGGCGAGTAATGTATAAATAAATACTCTGATAGGCACTGTTCCCACTCTCCTAGTTAATATCTAATTTATGAGGCTTGATACTCCCAATTTATTTTTTGTGGAGCAATCCAGATTTTGTTCCATTGAAATTATGTTTAAATTCAGATTATGCCATTGCAGAATACATGATGCAAAATTAATATTTCCTCCTTTCCAGCAGTTTAAACCTGGCTTACTTGATTATAAGAAGAAATAATTAAGAGAAACCTGTATATTTTGCTGATATCAAAGTAAACTAATCATGGTGACTGTATAATTCTGATGTCAGTATTTGAGTTCTGTTGGATTTTGGTTACAAGGGTCACAAAGGAGAATTTATGGAAGGGACTGGAGGCCTGGAACTAGGGGAACATATTGTAGTCAGCAAGGCAGTAAAACTCTTGTCCACTGAAGGTTTTTTGCTGGCCCTTGCTACAGTTGCCAACATTTTTTTTTAACCAGCTACTTCTTTTGATCTGGAGACTTGAGCAGGTGATAATGCTTCTCTCCATACTGTGAAAAGTTTCTCTTGCTGATTTCTGCAGATTGAGCTGCTAAAGCTAAAGATCGGGTATGGGGCAATGCTTTCCCCCTGTTTATCCCCACTGGGGACCCAAAGCTGCTTACATCATTCTCCTCTGAGAGTGTGGGACCAGGCCAAGGGCACCTGGCGAGCTTCCATGGCGGATTGGGGTCTCCCAGATCTTAGCCCAGTGCTCTGACCACTACACCATGCAGATTCTGTTCTGATTTGTTTGCAACCCTACTGCCTGTAGGTTTTCTGGCAGGACTCTGTAACTACAAGGGTGCAGGTAGTTGCTTTTGTAAAAATAACGTTGCGATTCTCCAGATTCTGCATTGAATTATGTGAAATTCAATATTCACAGAAGTGCAGACAGCTACCAGCCCTGGACTTAATGGTGTTTGGTTGCCATTTTGTTCAGTGAGGAATATATGTAGTGATAGTCACAAACACAAATGTTTTCCACAGGTGATTAGACAGATCCATGGAGGAAATCCATCCATGAAGAGTAAAGGGAACTGCCACATCCAGAGTCAGTAGAGTTTCAAAACCAGTGCTAGGAGGCAACATCAAGGGAGGGCCTTGGCGTCTACAGTCTGTTTGGTCCTCCAGGGCAACTAGTTTAGCTGCTGCATGAGACAGGTTGCTGGACTAGGTGGACCACTGGTATAAGTCAGCAAAATACCTCTTATGTTCTTCAAAAAGATGAAATAGTCCCATTTTCTGAAGAGAAAGTGCTGTATTAAAATATATTTTACAAATGAATGTAGAGTTTTGCTTTTCTTATTCTTTCCCATTGTTCTATTTTTTAAGGCGTCTTGGGAGAGAGGACTACCTCTTACACTTGCTCTGAAAAGTGCCATGTACTTTGATGGCACAATCTTACAAAATTATGAATTAGGCTAGTGGTCCCTTTGTCTCAACATTGTGCTCTTGATTTTGGCCTCCATAATATCGCATGTGAGTGACACTAATTCTCATTTCTTAGTCTGCATCATCTGATTTTCATATGAAGTTTATCTTTGAACATGATGGTTGATCTGCCTGCTTTTGCGGCTAGTACGAACCTGCATGGCAACTCCGATCCTCCCAGTAGTCTGTTATTTCTGTTCACTCCTACAGTTGTGATCAGCGACTGCCTGTTTGCTGGAGTTTATGGTAGTGGCCCCAGTCCCATGGAACACTGCCAGAAAATGGCAGAAGGAAGGCTTTTCCTCTTATGTTATTTAGGAAACTGTGTAACATTGAATTATTGATGAGGGCAGTTGAAGGTAGTTAAGGTCAGCAATTGCTGTAAAACTATATAGTTCTGGCATTTTTTTATTGTTGTGTAAGGGGCTGCAGTGGCTCAAGTGGTTAAGATGCTGAACTGCAGACTGGCAAGTCAGTAGTTCAGCAATTCGAGACCAGAGTGCCGCATGACGGAGTGAGCTCCCGTCTCTGTTCCCAGCTCCTGCCAACCTAGCAGTTTGAAAGCAAGAAATTGCAAGTAGATAAATAGCTACCACTTTGGTGGGAAGGTAACAGTGTTCCGTGCGCCTCGGTGTCTAGTCATGCCAGACGCATGACCATGGAAATGTCTTTGGACAGTGCTGGCTCTTCGGCTTGGAAACGGAGATGAGCACCGCATCCCTAGAGTCGGATTTGACTGGCTTTCGAGCAAGGGAAACCTTTACCTTACCTTTACTAAGATGTGGTTGGTCGTGATTGTGCTGGTATAGTGTATTTTGTACTCTTTTTGTTAGCTGATTTGAGCCCCTGTGGGGTGGGGGTGGTTGTGGTTGTGCTGGAATGCTAGAGTAAAAGTGTTTTAATGAATAAATATAAACAAAATAATAAAAAGTCTAAGGAGCTCCATAGGTTCATGCAAGAATGTTGTATTTGCCCAGTGAAATGGTTGACTCTTTTCTTTGAAAAATAAATTTTTGTAGAAAATTGAAAACTGTTTTTGAAAAGCAGTTTGCCATGTGGCGTGCTTGAGAACAGGTTTGAAACCTGCCTGGTGTCACAGAAATCACTTTATGATCTATTTAGATCAGTCTTTTATGTACTTATCTAGTCTTACGGAGCTTATGTACTTACAGGGCAAGAGCTGTCCTGCTCGGTTCTCTTTGAATCACCATTTTTGCAGCATTGTGTCTTTGCAAACTTTGTTGTCCATAAGCTCTGTAAGTCCCTAGGCTCTTCTTTTCCTAGTCAGGGTGTTCTTTATTTATACTTCCAATTTTTCTCTAGTGAGGCAAAATTAAAGTAGTGAAAAACATTATCATCTCACCCACATGCAGAGACACTGAACCAGTGTTCCCTCTAAGCTGAGTTAGTGCGAGCCAGCTCAATGTTTTTTAGCCTCCGGCTCACACATTTTTGTCTTAGCTCAGGAAGGATGGCTTCAGAGCAAAGTAATTTATGCAGTAGCCAAATCGTTTGCTCACAACTTTCATGCCAGTAGCTCACAAAGCAGAATTTTTGCTCACAAGACTTTACGGCTTAGAGGGAATATTGCACTGGACCTCTTAAGAATGCCTTGGTTGTGGTAGCAAACACCCCTGTGCTGGTGAACACAATCAGTGTCATGTATGTCTAGAAAAAGAACATTTGTCAGTTTGTGCCCTCACTGTTAAAAGTTTAAAAAGCTGACACATAAGAACTGTTCCTTCTACTTGTGCAAGCTTCTGTTATCCATTGACTAAAGCGCTTGCAGCTGCTCCCTAATCCACCAACAATTATGGTGCACCCCAAAAAATTGGGATTGCAAGGACGAATCTCAACATTTGTCTTTGGTACCAGCTGGAAAAGGACAGGGGAGAAATCATGCAGGTGACCTACATATTTCTCTTACACCAGCATTTGTTTCTCTCTTCATTTGTGGCAGCCATAACACCATCTGAACAGAGTGCTATGCCATTGCCTGTTCCGTACAATACTGGCTGCTCCTATGCTTATTCCTTAGGATATTTCTTTGGCTACCAGCTCTCTCACTGCCAGTCAACATGAACTGATACTTTGACAGGTTGCAGTTCCTCCTCATTGTCCAAGGGACAAAGGCTGTAGTACAGAGTGGTTGTTCTGATGTTAAAAGTTTCGCCTTCCTTTTCCAGAAAGAAGACTAGACATCACATCCTTTATGCCTCAGAACTGTTCTTCGTCTGCTCAGCCTAAACATTTGCACTATATTCACAACTCTGGCTGAGGGTCACCAACTCTCCCTGTCACTGAGATCATCAATTAGCTAATCAACCTGTATGAGAGGGTCATCATAACCATTATTCTGGTTGGGATCACATGGGAGGATCGGAGGCTGTCTTCCTTGTCAAGAGCTATAGGCCCTTTCAGTTCTTGCTGACACCCTCTAGAAATTACTGGGGTGGCCAGAATCATAGAATCACAGTGTTGGAAGGGACCATACAAGCCATCTAGTCCAACCCCCTACTCATTGCAGGATCAGCCTAGAGCATCCCTGGCAAGTGTTTGTCCAGCTGCTGCTTAAAGACTGCCAGTGAGGGGTCGAGATGTAAAATTTCCGGAAATTTTGAAGCTCGGAAAAACCCCCGTTTTTTTCCCGGGAAAAAACTGATATTTTCGGAAAAATTGAAAAAAATGCTACATTAGCATTTCTTTTGTCTTTTCTAGATTGAAAGTCATTCTGTTACTTTAGGAACATAAAATATGACTATGGACATTTTTACTTGGCATGAAATTATCACAACTAGCATATTAAAAATATAGTGTATCTAAACAATTACTACAAACAGAATACCCATCCACGTGCAAAAACAAAACTGAAACTTTTTTATTTTCTTCTGACAATAGCACCTCCTAAAGGAAGAAATGCATCTTGTTCTTGCATTGGAGAGTTCAGTTTGTAACCTAGGACTTGCTTGTCCTCAGTGCACAGAAATTAGATCAATCTGATTTGGAAAATATTTGAACACCTTGTTTTAAAATATTTTATTCATCATGTTAAAATAAAACGTTCCATAATCAATTTTTTTCCTTTCCTTTTCTTTTTTCAATTTTTCCAATTTTTCGGAAAAAAACAAAAAAGCTTCAGGAAAAAAACCGTTTCCCCCCCGAATTTTTCCGTTTTTTCCCCGGGCCTTCACATCTCTAGTGAGGGGAAGCTCACCACCTCCCTAGGTAGCTGATTCCACGGTTGCACAACTCTTACTGTGAAAAGGTTTTTCCTAA
The DNA here is from genome assembly GCF_001447785.1 of Gekko japonicus. Classification (NCBI taxonomy): domain Eukaryota; kingdom Metazoa; phylum Chordata; class Lepidosauria; order Squamata; family Gekkonidae; genus Gekko; species Gekko japonicus. The sequence goes on along the minus strand of NW_015165264.1, from coordinate 392,826 downwards.
TATCCGTAATATCTCTGCAACCATGATTGAAACGGATATTCTTATAGGGTGGTGGTTGATTTATCCATGCTGTGAGAGGTGCATGTTTCAGCAGGGAAGGCGGGGTATAAATCAAATGAATGAATGTTGTATGAGCTACTTCTTTCAGTTTCTTACCAATATTCGTTCTTACAGCTGCCCTATCTTGGCCTTTTTCAGACTATGTGAATAAGGCCTGTTGTGTGAGATCCCCCATGGAGTGTATTGCAGTACTGCTTTTAAAGAGGCCCAGGAAAGTGACGTGGCAGAGAAAGACTTAACTCTTCCCGCTCCAGGGCTGGGGTGCAAGGACAGAAGAGACAAGTGTAGAAGAGATATGTAGGTGGGACAGGAGGCTGGTGATGAGCGGGTGGGACATTACCTCTGCCTCCTGCTAATGATAAAGTTTTAAAACTTTATTCCTATGGCTTTACTTGGATTTGCTTCCATCAACACCTAGTTCAAAGGACATGAGCAGGGTACTAAAGGATCGCTGCAATTTTCTGTGCTCACAGCTTGTCACTAACTCTGGTTTATAGAAGCCTCTCATGGTAAAGAAAGGTAGAAATCTTGTTTTGACCAGCAAAGAGAACTAGACATTAAACATTATGGAGAAAAGATGCTATTCTGTGGCAGCTCTTTTCATTTGGCAGACTGTGGTTCTAAAGCCATAGTGGGGTCTATTGCATTGTGTTGTCATGGTCGGCTTTGGTCAGCTGCCTTACTTACAGAAAGCAGCAGTTGCATAGATTTGCTGGTAAAGGTTTTTTAAGGACCTGTATCAGTGAACTTCTTACAAGGTAATTTGTGGACCTTTGGGTTCTTATTATAAATCATTTAGGCTGTGTGAGGAAGTTTCGTACTTTCCTACCTCCAGGAATTTATCATACCATGCAGCCTGCTCTTCCTACTGTAAGAAATGTCCAAGTATCAGCAGAATAAGATGGTACATTGCAACTTCTTTGTGAGTTCTGATTCATGCTATTTTTATTGTATTGAAAAAGGATGGGTGTCTTCATCCTATCCTATTGGGGACACATCACTAGCTACATAGATTTTGAAATTCAACACAGTATCCTTAGGCAGTTTCCCTCTAGGCATGGGGGTTTGCATCTGTCAATCTAAAGGACCCTAATTTTCATGCACATGTATGACTGCAGCATTACAAATAGTTCTGTTTTGCTACACGGACTGTCTGTCTCCAGAAGAGAATTCTACCACTGGGCTATTTTTAAGTGCTCCAAAAATGTTCGCAATCTGAATGACCATTGTGTCTGGTTGTCTCCATTGTCTAAGCATGGCTGTCTTCCCATATGAAGATGACTGACTCATGGTTGGAGATACGCAACTGTGCCTTCTCGACAATCTGTATTTGGATGTTTACATCAACATAGTCAATTCATGTCTGCATCTTCAAAGAACTCAATTCATTGGAGTGGCTGTCAGCTGTAGGCTGAAACCTTCTTGCCTTGTGACTTCTGGTATCCTTAGGATTGAGTGTTTCGCTTCATTTCAGACTAGAGAGTGCATCAGGTTTAGCAGATTCTTGACCTCAGCTGCCACTGTTTTTCTTTCCTATTATTCTAGATAAGAAACGTTTCCTAATGTTTAAACTAGATCCCTAACTATTTTAGTGGAAGATGTTGAGTTTTGAATATTGTGAATATTCATACAATGGATTTTTGTTACTCTTATTCAAGAATTGTCAAGTTACAAAAGCAGAAATGTGCAGCTTGCTTTCAGCATAAAGTACACATTCAAACTGCAGTAAGTCTGGTGTATCTGAAGATACCTGGAGTCAGTCATGTTCAGTGTTACCTGAACAATGCAGTTCTTTATTCATTTTGCACTGCTATGTACACCAACATCCTGGACTCTTGAATCTGTGTGTTGCTGTGGCTTATGATGGAGCGGGGGGACGCCAAGAGTCTTTTGGTAGGAGGAGGAACAGTACTTGGTGCCAAAGAGGGTCTTGTTCTGCTTCCATTCTTTAGTGTGCTAGTACATCCTCGATCCTTTAGCATGCCAGTATGTCTACTCACACTTAATTGAGAAAAAGTCTAAAACGGGACAACAACTGAGAGCTTTTTTCTGAAGAATACTATAGTATTCTACCATGATTGAAGAATACTATAGTATTCTTCAGAAAAAAGCTCTCAGCTGTTGTCCAATTTTCATATTACTGTCAACATTTTCAACTATTGGTAGTGGATTTCTGCTTTGGTACTTTAGCTTCCACCACCATTTAACTACATTTCTTACTCCCTTATTAGTTTTTTCCCCATATTTATGTACTGCCTTTAAAAACAACAACCGAACATGGCAAATACACAAGTACTACAAAATAAAGTTAATCTCAGTAGGCCAACTGAAGATTGCTGTGGCAACTATGAAAGCCAAACATTGCTGCCCAGTGAGTTAAAATTATTGTATGGACCTCTTATTAAGCAGTTTTACAACATGAAAAACTACCATTGGGCAAACAATACATAGCAAAATGTGCTTCCCTGTATTCAGGGGAGGACTGTAGCTCAGCTCAGCACAGTACATTAATCAAGAACACTATAGCCCAGGGTCCATAACTGCATTCTGCTATTGAATTGAGCCATCTTCAAAGTTATAATTTGAACTAATCTTTATCTTTTTGGTGTCAGAAATACATGAGGATACAGGAGGCCTTTTTAAAAATTATGAAAGGATACAACTGTTTTCACGATTTTGAAAATGATTTTATATGTCTTAGTATCTTTTGGACAGCAGAGAGTTGGAGATGAGTGAGACAGAGCCAGAGTGTTGGCAAGGTTTGGGGAAGACACAGGTTCAAATCTGTATTCAGCCAGGCAGTTCCTTGGGTGAGATTAAGCCAGTCACTTATCTCTCAGTCTTCCTTGCTTCACAGGATTGTCATGAGAATCAGGAAGAGAAGTGAAGAACCATGTATGCTACTGTGAGCTTCCTGGAGGAAGAGTGGGGTGTAAAAATGGTAGGGAGTATGAACTCTCACATGATGCAGCTTGAGTGAAAGAGACAGCTGTAAATAAAGCACTAAGAACCGCTGAGCAGTGGAAACGATACAGTTATTTAACCAGTGAAAATGTGGTTCTGCTTCTTGTTTAAGTTTTGCTACTGAACTTTACTCCTGCTGATATATAATGAATGGGACAGTGTAATGGTTCTGAGGAGCAGTTCAGCAGCTGGAATCTAGCTGTTTGGATTTTCTTCAATCATGCAGCGGTTCTGGATGTTGGAATGTAAAAGAGCTTTCAGAATTCATGTTCACTTCGCAGCTGCTTTGTTGCAAATGTGGTGTGGTGGTTAGAGAGTTTTGGTTTAGGACCAGGAAGACCCAGGTTCAAATCCCCATTGTGCTACGCAGCTTACTGAGTGGGCCAGTTGCTATCTTCTCGGTCTTACCTGCCTCACATGGTTCTAGTGAAGACAGATTTTTTTTGGGGGGGGGGCTTTGTGTACCACCCAGAGTAAAAGAAAATCTAAAGTGTGACAATGTTGTACCATTAGGATTGTTTGTCCATTGATTAATTTTGCAGTCTCAAAGAGCCATGGCTAACACTTCAAGATTTCCATGTATAAACATTAGAAAATGCATAGTTGTTGAATTCTTTATCTCAGGATGACTGCTCGAAACATTCTGGGATGCCAGTTCTTTATCTCTAGATGACTGCTTGAAACATTCTGGGATGCCACCTCTGTGGAGAAGTGTTTGGCAAGCTACCATCATGTTAAATAAGTGACATTATTGAAATATCACTGCTTTTCCTTGAGGGAAACATGATGCCTGAAAATGGATAATGGCACAAAAAAGAGAATGGGCAAATGACCAAGAAAGGTTGAAACAGGATATTGTGCTACCAATGGTTCATTGAAAAAGCACTGAACTGTCCCTGGTATCAAAGGTGTCATTGCAAATCACAGAAATTCCATCTCTTCAGAGCCCTGTTCAAGACAGCTTACAATTAAAATTAGGTAACAGTATAGAAGCAAGCCACTGGAAATAAATAGCATAAAATCTATCCATAAAGCAGACACAGACCATTGAAAAAGCTGGTAAGTTAAAACTGCTAATTATAAAAGCCTAGGTAAAAAGATATGATTGGTTTGGTGCCTAAAAGAAAGTAAGGTACCGGATGAGCCTCAAGGTTGAGGGCATTCCAGAGGCAAGATGCCACCACAGAAAATACCCTGTCTCTAGTTCCCAGTGGCCTCACCTCTGAAGGCAGGGCCACAGAGAGCAGGGCTTGAGAGGCAGTTCTTAACTAGCAGGCTGGGGATTATGGGAGCAGATGGTCCTTCAGGTACCCTGGCCTCTCAACTTGTTCAGGGCATTAGAGGAACGAACAAATTGTGCCTGGCAAGGGATGGGTAACCAGTGCAGATCTTCTGGTATGGGGTGATTTTACTAACGAATAAATACATGTATTTTTCCATATTCACTGTGTGCTTACATTTCTAAATAGATAATTAAAACAAAAATTCATGTAGTTTTCTTACCACTGTCAGATACAATTTAAAAAGTCTTAATCTACCATATCTACTTAATCTACTTCCTTATTGCCTAGGTTAGATAACCAGTTTTATGCCCCTAAGTGCAGGGAAAGGGGGAGAGGGGTAGCAGTATCAGTCCTATATCTTGTGGAAATGGACTCCGTTTTTTAAATTTATAGGTCAATGATGTCTGTTTAACTTCTCAACTGTTTCTCTCACCTGAAAGTGTATGGTTGGGTGTTCCTAAAGGAATTTTCTGTATATCAGCTAAAATGACTACTTTCTCTAGTACTCTGTGAAAATGCAACCTTAACTTCAACCTTCTGACTCGGACTTTAAGCAAGGATGGTGTCAACGTATCCTGAAAATGTCTGGTTTGCTCTACTCTAACCTTTTCATTTACAATATCTTGTACAAGAGGCAAGCTCAATTTCCAGCTGCTTTGGACTGAGTAGGATATTTTCTGTCTCACTCCCCTCAGTCTCTGAGCTCATCAGCACTACCACCCTGGGGACTGGAAAGTCAAGTCTGCTGCCAAACCTGGATCTTAGCAACATGCTCTTACACATGACACTTTTTCGTTTGCCCTTCTGCAGAAGGTGCCGTTAGTAAAATGAATAATGATTACAGGGAGAGTTTTACAGAGTACAGCATGTAGACATCTGTGCCTTTGAACTTTGCACAGACTTTGCTTAGGGGACTGTCTAAGCTCTGAAAGCATAGGATGGATGTTGGAAGTGAGGCAGTACCTTAGTTGATCAGGCAGCGATGCAGGCTCCCTGAATTGTCATTATCCACTGAAATGGTCATCAGAAGTGTTTGTTTGAAAGAGATGTTTTAATTGGCCTTTCAGAACAAGATTGGACACTCTGATAGTATGCGTAGAATAATTTTAAAAAGAGCTGTGTCTTTGTGCTGAGAGAAGGAATTAGCAATTGTATGTGACTAATGATGAGATGAGAGAGGCTGCATCATAGGTAATGTGGATTTTATTTCATTTATTCTATTTATTTATTTATTAGATTTCTATTCCGCCCTTTCCTAAATTATGAAAGGTGGGATGTTTTAAACACCTAGTCCTGTTTTCCCCCGGCAGCAGCCATTCCCATGAGATCGTGTTTGGTAGATTTGTTCAATTGGTACCTGTTTCCTCACTTCCATTTCTAAACAAGCTAGAAGGCCCTCCGCTACTGGTCACTTTGATCTTGGATTTTGCAAAGAAATAGGCTGGAGCTTTGCTGCCATAGCCACCACTTCTCTTTTATGATCAGCCTGCATCCTGGACTTTTATAGTTTTTACAGTCCTATTTGTATACAACTGGAATACTGTTAAGTACTGCCCCTGTAAATATTGTTCTTGTCCCCAATATTTCTTCCTTTTCCTGGTCAATAAACACACCTTGTAGGGTGTTTCCTCCCTCTAAAATCACAGTACCTTGCTCACCTTCCCTTTTTTCCCTGTTCTGACTTAGCTTCCCTCTGCTCCAAGCATTGTATGCTTCCATATTTCCTTTCACCATCCAGACTCCCTAATTGGAACAGATTTTCACTCGTCTCCCTAGACCAAGAGTTTGCCAACCTTCTTGTCAAGAAGCTTGACATTTCTGCTGGTGAAGATGTTATGAACTGTAGACTTCTTGTGCAGGTTATCCTATTGAAGAAGGAGGAAGAGGAGGAGGAGATTGGATTTATACCCCCCTTTCACTCAGAGTCTCTGAGTGGCTTACAAACTCCTTTCCCTTTCCTTTCCCACAGCAGACACCCTGTGAGATAGGTAGGGCTGAGAGACCTCTGAGAGAAGTGTTCTCTCAAGAACAACTCTGACAGAACTATGGCTTGCCCAAGGTCATCCAGGAGCTGCAATTGGAGGAGTGGGGAATCAAACCTGCTTCTCCCAGATTAGAGTCTGCGCACTTAACCACTACACCAAACTGGGTCTTTTAAAAGATTAAAACCTCTTCTTTAGGTATTGTGTAGCATTTCCATATCCAGAGTTGCCCTGCGTGTAGATGTGTGGCATGATAGTTTCTTGGACACAGACTGTTTGTGCCCATGTGTCTTCTGCTCTTAAATAAATGACATTTTTATTTGCATATCAATAAAAGAAAAATATATTTGTGAGATTAATACAGATGCTTATTCTTGTGCCCTACTGTGTCAACATAAAAGAAAGCTGACCAATTTTTGCTAGGCTTGTTAATATCAGTTTTAATGTAAACATAAAGACAAAACACTTAACTCTATGAGAATTTGTTGGAAAATATTTTGAGAAGATATTCTGATTTTTACTTATTGTTTCTAGGAAGTCTGTAGATCAGTGGTGGCTTTCGATAGCCAGTATTTTGCATGTCCCATTATAGCTGTGAATGCCTCCCCCTCCCTTTATTATGAAGAAATCCTATCAAATTTGCCATAAGACAAAGTATGGCTTGCTAAGACTGGCTTTCTTAAAATCCACTCTCTGTTTAGACGTTTAGGTATCCTGTTATATGCCAAGTCACACTTCAGTTTCTCTCCGTGAATTTGTTTTATAGTCTTTTCTACTGGAGCATAAATATAGCTGGTTACGTTATGTCACAAATCCCATCTTATTGCAGTAAAACTCCTTTGCTCTTTAACTGCAGCAGTGGTAGTACAGATACTATGGATTCAGATACAGAAACAAAGCTGCTCTTGATTTAATCCCATTACGTGATGTTGATCCTCTGGACCACTACACTCTTAGTAGGAATCTGGCTCTAATCCTGTAAAGATCAATCTTGCCCGCTACTCTCTCTATCCTGATTTTAAATCCCCCTTTAATCTTGTTAATTGCACCAAGCTGTTTTCTCGTTTGTCAGCCTAACTGTACTGTTCCTTCATGCTGTTGTCTCTGACCTGCTTTTTCTTTTGCGCTTGCAGATATAGGGAATTGGGGTTTTACTGAGGTTACTTTTTAGTACAGTAGCACCCTAGTGATTAACTCATGGCTTCCTGTTTATTTCCAGTACTTGTTCTATTTATGTACTAGAAGAATTCACACATTCAAGAATCCACTCATTCAGTATATTGAAAAGATGGTTGTATTACCTGGATTGTTTGTGTGCTAGGTGCAATGTGTGTGCAATGTGTGTGCAATGATTCTATAATTTTGGTGCTGCTGCAGAAAACAGTATCTGGAAAGAAGGCACATCTGGAGGTAAAATAAGTTCAAGGAGAGATAACCACTAAGTTGTTTAGTAGAACGGAGTTCCTATATAGATATTGCTAGAGTATTCAAATACCCAGGATATGTCCTATTCCAGAAGTCTCAGAGAATTCCAGTTCTTAAACTGACATCTTTCTCTGGTCCATTTAGCAACTTGAGGGAACCTGGAGAAGAATAAGAGAATGATGTGCATTTTCAATCTTCTTCTGGTCTGTAAGGCCATGAATGTTTTTGCTACCTTTAATGTATTAATGCATAGGGTTAGTTTTTCACTGTGACAGATGGCTTCTGGATCAAGAAATTAAAGAAATAAGATGGGATTTAACATATTCATTTTAGTATATTCCATAAGCTACTTTCTTATAAACTGTCATCTCCCTTATAAATAAAAGCCGAATGGTGGTGGCACTTCTCTAGAACATTCCACACGCTCCAAAATCAGTTCGCTCTCTGATCTGTCATTCAGAAGGTCTCCCTATCCACTGGCTGCTTTGCCTGAGTCCTGCCTCCAACATTCTAAACAGTTTGCTCTTCCTGTCCCCTTCACAGCCAGTCAGAACACAGAGGTTATTTGCATATGCAGCCTCATTGGCCTTTGCCTCGGAACACAGAGGTCATTTGCATATGCGACTTGATTGGCTTTTGCCTCTAACATTCTAACCAGTTTTGCTGTTCTGAGGTAAAATGTGCCCAATCTCCAGGTGAGGGCTGGAGATCACTCAGAATTACAACTGCTTTCCAGATGGCAGAGATCAGTTCCCCTGGAGAAAATGGTGGGCTCTGTATCCTTATATGCTGCTGAGATGACCCCCGTATGACAGCCAATGTGACGAAGCAGTCAGGGCTTCAGAGCACGGGAGAGGCTGCAGGTGTGTGGGGGGTGGAAAGCTGAAGAGTGAGGGGGAAATAAAGGTAGGTTGATGATTGGCTGGGAAGGAGATGGGGTTGCCAACTCCAGGAGGGAAATTCCTAGAGATGTGAGGGATGGAGCCTGGAGAGGGTGAGGTTTCAGGAGGCGTGGGACCTCGGACAGTTACAAAGCCATAGACTCCACCCTCCAAACCAACTATTCCCTTCTGGGGAACCATCGTTGCCAATCTCCAGGTGAGGGCAACTGGTTCTTTAGGTAGCAGAGATCAGTTCCTTTGGAGAAAATGGTGGACTCAGTGTCATTATACCCTGCTGAGGTCGCCACAGCAAATTGACACTGAGTGTCCAAGGCCGGGGCACCCGCCCAGAGCCTCTTTCTAGAGGCCGTTGTATTTATTTCCACAATGGGCCTTATAAGTGTGTTTGTGAGCATGTGCACCTGTGTGCATAGAGAAAGAGAAGGCATATGGATAAAACACCTCTTATCAAATTATAAAAGCTCTAGATAAGAAACAATGAGTTCTAAAACTGATCTGTACTGGGATCCATACTACCAAACTCCATCATCTTATCTAGAGACCTACTTGCTTTGTAGCTGGCTTTTTGTATTGCTGTATGCTGTATTGCTGAGGTGTAATCCCCCACCAAGTAATACTGTTTCAGTATTAGAGAGCAGAACAATGTTGTGGTTAATTAAAGGGGAAAATGTTTTTTGGGGGAATTGTATTTACTGTTGCTGTTGCATACATGTTTTCTTTCATGTCAGACCTTTAGGAAGCAAGAGTAGTTCTTTGGAGACAGATTATCTACATCTGCCTTAACTGATCCCAGCAATTCTTGGGTTAAGGGAATTGCATTTGGGGCAACATGGTGACTGTGTTGCCAGTAGCAAGAAGAGGGGAAACTTTGATTTCTAATCCGCTTTAGAGGAAGCTCCGTATCAGGGCCTCACAGAAACATCCAGTCAAGCAGCTCCTTTATCATAAAGGGGATTTTAATTAAAACTGTTCTCGCATCATGAGCGGAGTGAACGTCAGTGCCAGCTAGCCCAGTATTGGCCATTTATCTCCTTCAAACCACATTACTAATAATTGCTACATTAAATCAAAGTCAGGGAGATTAGAGGTCTGAATTGGGCAGGAGGCTGGTACCAGCCCAGGGAGCTCCATATTGCTGAGTTGCTGAGTTGCAGTGTGTGTATGTTTGGGTGTCTCATCCTTTGGAGTGGAGATGAAGACGCTGTAGATTCCAAGTGAATCCCTCATTTGTAGGATATGCAATATGCTATAATCCAGAAATTATGAATGGCTACATGTCTGGAGCATCATAAATGACTGGTGATTCTTATTAGTTCCATCTTCTATTCTTTGGTGATACTCTTTCCAGCCTATGATAAATGGTTGGGCCCCATTTTGTCCCTAGTTTTGCTTGTTAGAGTTGCCTTCTAAAATGTTGTTAGTAGGAGTCATTAGACTAGTCAGTCTTCAGGGTTCAATCCCATTTTCTGGCCCCTGGAAACTAAATCTGTGAGGTGAGAATGGATAACACACAGTCTCTGTAGTGCACAGTCTTTTATTTCACAGGGTACCGTTGATGGATATTTTGAACTGCTGATAACCTACTGTAGGGCTATTAAGTTTTCTAATAGTTCTTTAGCTCAAAAGGCAAGCACCCACTTGGATTTTAAGTGGACGGAGTACTGACTATTGCAAGCACAAATGAATACAGCAATGTGTACTAGTGGGGAGTTCTTCAGTGGGTGAACACTGCATCCTAAGTACGGAAGGGGTTACTTACTTTTGGGATAAAACTGTTAGGAGGTATTGGTAGCAAAGCTTAATTATCTGCATTCCCTTTGATTTTTGATTTTTTTTATTTTTGGTTATAATTTCTTTCCTGCCATCTGTGTCATCTTATTTTGGTCTTCCGATAAGCAGTAGAACATATTCCTTGGTTCTATACTTTCTGCTGCCAAATCTTGCTTATTAATTATATATATTTCCTCTTTAGTATCAGCTTTTGAACTGGTCTTTAATTTTGGATCCAGAAAGTACCTATCTGTGTTGAGACCTTTGATGTAAAGTAGTGAGAAGGACTTGTTGATAAGTGCCTTGGGCAGCTTGTAGAAATGCTGAAATGTGATCTCTGTTGTATAAGCAACTGTTAGAACTGCCTCCTCTCACTAGAACATTCAAGTAGGAAGCAGCCTTTGGCGCATAAGCTTTATTTCCATTTTTAACCCTTCTGTCTAGCTTAATAATGAATAGCATGTAAAAAGAATTATGCATAGTTAATGAGTGACATTTTTGAGGGCAACCATGTCTACTGTATTACATACGTTTCCAAAATTTCCATCCATATGTTCACTATGTGATGTTTATATTAATAAATGTAAATTATTGTCTTGGCTCATCCATCCCACAAGTGGCTTAGTTCCATGTTGGAATCCTGGCCTCTATTTAGGTAAACATTATTTCTAAGATCTCAATGATTGGGTGCAGACAATACTTATTTTCAGATTTTCCTGGGAGTTAATGTGTCCTATAACAATACATCACGCCTTTTGATACTGTCCATGGGGTTTTCTTTGCAAAGATACTGGAGTGGGTTGCCATTTCCTTCTCCAGTGGATCACACTTGGTCTGAGTTCTCTGCTGTGGCCTGTCCGTCTTGGGTGCCCCTCCACGGCATAGCCCACAGCCTCATCGAACCACGCAAGCCCTGGCGTGATCTGGTCCATGGGGTCGCAAAGAGTCGGACTCGACTGTGCGACTGAACAACAACAAATAACAATACATGTGACAAATTTCAGCTTTCTCAGCATAGGGTTGCCAGGTCCTTATCTGCTGTTGGCGGGGGGATTTGGGGGGTGTTCCATGGGTGGGCAGGGATGTCATGATGTGATGACATCACTTTCAGAAGTGACATCATTGACTTGGGGTGACACTGCTTTTTGGGCAAAGCTCTATGGTAAAGATGGCTACAAACCGTAGAGTTTTGCCCTAAAAGTAGAGCATCGCCTCAACATTGCCAACATGACATCACTTCCGGAAGTGACATCATCATGTCGACAACATCACCAAGGAACGTCTTTTTGGGGGTGGGTTTTCCCCCAACGGCCAGCTGGCTGGCGGCGGGCCCGAGCCCACAAAATCGGGGCATCCCCTGCCCCCACCTGGAGGCTGGCAAGCCTGTCTCCATGTCATGGAGATTACTTTGGAAAGACAGGACTTGGAATATTTCCCACCTTCCTTTTCCCTCATCGTTCTCTTGTGATCTCTGAAACGTTGTTGCTTACAGTCAGGGAAGCCTTGTGGATAATATAGGGGCATAGAGCACTGAAGTGTGGCAGGATAATTGAGTGAAATTAGCCCCACCTCCTTTCCCAGCATCACCAGAGACTGTTAGAGGAGGGGAATGGTGGGAAAGATCTACTTCTATGAGTAACCCTGCACTTGTGGCTCCAGCTCCATATGTGGATTCCTTAGCTAGTCATGCCTATCCAGAGAGAAAATAAGTTGTCTTTTCTGAGTTGTCTTTTTGTTATTTTAAAACATTTTTCCTTTGCTTATTTCTTGATATTTGATCAGCTACATTCCTTACAATATGGGTGGTCATTTGAGGGTCCTCTCTTAGAAAGAGAGTCCTGTTTCATGTTGTTTTTCCCATCACACCCCAGAGAGTAACAGTATGCACTAGTAAGCACCATTTGACATCAGGTTTATACCTATGAGTAGAGATATGAACACCAGAAAAGAGGGGGGGACAGGAATAAAAATGGGAAATATTGGAGAACACTAAAACTAATGTGATTTTTTTTTCTTTTGCAATCAATATTTACAAGGTTTTACTCAGATATCAGAAGAGTTTTATGTAAGACAATTTGCAGCATTACATAATTCCTGTGTATAGGGTAGACAGAAGCATTATGTTTTCGAGTGTACTTATACTTTAATTGGGTCTGATTTTGTCCACAATTAAGGTCTAGTAATAGAAGGATGTGTGTGGTTGTCTGTCCGTCTGATTGCGACAGGAAGGACTCATCAGAAAATAAAGCTAGGGAGTTTCCGGTTTTGGCGCTTTGAACGATGGCGGCGTCTCTGGGGTCCTCCGAGAGACGTGTGCCATGAATCAGGGATTAGGAGGGAGCGTGATTGTGCACACTCCTTCATGAAGCCCATAGGCCGGTAGCCGGTACAGGGGGGCTACTCTCTGCCCTGAAGGTCCTGCCCTGATTCCTAGTATTGGATTAGAAGCGACCACCAGAACAAGCATTTGGAGGTTTAGCGATTTTCTCTGCCTGGCGTGATCCCAGGGGCCATCTTAGGACCTGGTGGATCGATTCAAGAATTGATGAGTCAGTTGTTGTTGAAACGAGACACTAAAGCCTAGAAGTGAAGTCCCTCCACTACAAGCGTACAAACGAAGGCGGGGAGGGGATGCCCTATCTCCCGATGTTTTAAGCAAATGCCAAAGCAAGGAGGGAGGGACTGATCAAACTGTGGCGATGGACTGTAGCGGAGAGTTTTTCTAAAAGAAAGTGGAGCATTTAAACAGACCTTAGAGACTTTGACATTCTTTCTCGGCTGATGTAAACATCTCCAAAAGATGGCGACGAGAGGCGAAGAGGGAGGCGGGACCAATGCTTTCTTCAGAAAGGAGGACAGTGGAAAGTTAGGTTGTGACCTAACCATAGACTCTGTCTTTAAAGTGAATCGTGGGCCCTCTGGTGGCTAAAGTGAGAAGCGATCTGGATCTGTACTAAAAACAGCTACACTTTTAAAGGGACAGTACGTTGATCATAGAGACGTATGAATGGCAAGGAGACTCTTTGTGGCTGGACTGGCATGCTGATAGAAAAGCGGGTTTTTTTGGAGTAAAGGGCTCGCTACCCTAACTTTATATGATACTGCTTGCAAGAGAAAGGTTGGAATCTCCAATGAGCGTGTTGTTATTGCAACAAAAGGAAAGACTCTTTTGATCTAAG
>NW_015165264.1:357522-379230 GCF_001447785.1 Gekko japonicus | reverse complement strand
GGGGGGGGAGTAAAGCGTGGAGATGCTAAATTTTTCTTAAGGGCTGTGATTATGTGTGTTGTAGCTTTGGAATTACTCTCTGTTCAGTCAGATAAGCAGGTTTTGTCAGCAGAAGCGATGATTGGCGGGCACTCTTCATGTTTGAAAGAAAATGTATAAGAGTAACAACTATGTTTTAAGCATTGTAAAACCTCCATTCTTGGGTTTTTAGTTAAGTTTTCTATACTTTCTCCTATAGATTGTAGACTCCCCCTCCCAAATTTCTGTTGTAGTTTTATAGAAATGCAAATAAAAAATTCCCCCCTCGGGGGGCTTTAAGAAAAGAAAAGAAAAGAAAAGACAGCTAGGAGTCTCAAAATTGGCCACCAGCTCCAGGATGATCATGGAAGCTGCAGTGCAAACAATGAAGGGAATTGAACATCCTGTCGCATAATATCTCCAGAACATCTCTCTGCTATTTTCAGTTAAAGCAGTGGTTTACTCGCTAGAAGACAGGGACGTGGAGGCAGCACAGCAAGGGCGATTTATTTAATTCTCTGATCTATGCTGCAAAAACCACTCCTTTCTCTGTGACTTTCTCCCTAATCAACAGTGGTTCTGACAACCACAGAAACTCTTCCAGGCATCTGTTTTTATAGACATCTGCCCAGATTGAAGTCTTTCTGGAAGCAGAAGCAAAGTCTTAGCCACAGTTACACAGGAGAAGAAGAAGGTGAGGGGTTTGAATGGTCTTTAAAGGAAACAGTGAAGTGCCTAAGCATAAGTTCCTATAGCTGCAGCTACCATTAAATTTGTCAGGTACTGACCATCCAGCCTGCAATATTGGTCAAGGACTCACTAAACAAATTATTTGTTGTAAAAAATAATGTATTGAAAATACGTATAATAGGACAAAAATACTACCAAATGCTGCTTTTTATGTTCTCCTGTGGAGTACACACTGTCACAGTGGAATGAGCAGGGACTACCCCTTGTATACTACAATATTATTGAAAATTGCAGTATTCAGTATTTTCAGTGTTGTAGCATTAAATTCAGTGTTAAAATATGCAGCCACCCCTTTTCTGACTATGAGAGAATACTTCTTTGCAGATAACTGTAGTTTCTTTAGTACAAAATTTGTGTTTTCTATTTTCAACTTTTTTTTCTCCCTACTTCTCAGATGGCAGGAAGTAATATATATGTGCAGTGGTAGCATAGAATACAGTTTGCAGTTGTATGTCTTGATTACTGAGCAGACTCACAATTTGCTTGCAGCAAACTAAGGCATTTATACTTTTATAACCCATAAATATGCCAAATAGTACAATTTTGTATGCTAAGCAATAAAGGATGCATTTTATGTTGTTAATGGAGTAAAAAACGTATTTAGGTTTGATAACATCAGTATTGTCCATGGCTCTTCCCCAACCCCCCCCCCCCCAAGTTCTGTTTTCTTACCATGGCCTCAAATTATCTGGAAATTCTTCCTATGTAAGAAATAACTATGTTATTTCAAAACCATAAACTTCCTCCTAATGCATGTGATTATGAATTAGATTTACCATATGTTCCCAGATAGATCAGATTAGGACATATATTCTGACACTATATCTGTCTGGCCCCCCAGTAGGATGACAAAAAACAGCACAGTGGGGCCACTAACGTACAAACCAGGGGGCCCTGAATATTTGGGGGACTCCCCAAGTGTTCAGGAAAATGTAGCTTTGAAAAGTAAGCTGAAAAAAACAACTTCTCCAAAACAAAAGGGGATCTGAAAATGCCGCAGGAGAGACAGAGCATCCAGAGCACCTGGGGGGGGGGGGGGAGAACTGAGCCTGTTCAAGCTCCAGAGAGAAAATCATGGAGGAGATGACTTTGGGGGTTGGAGTGGGATTTCCACCACCCCCTTCTTACAGTTTTCCTGTTTGTCAGTACTGTGGATTCTGAACTCTTCTGATTGCTTTAGAGAGCTGATAGAATAGCTAAATATGTTATGTAAGAGTCAAAGAGTGAAATATATTTTTTGTTTACTTCAAAAGTTAATGTTTGTTCTTGGAAAATTATGAAAAGTATTGGTCAAGGTTTTATAACTGGTTAAAAGAGTCAAAGTTTTGGTTTAGTCAATGAATAAGGCTTATCCTTCTTTTTTGAGTGCTAAAGAGCGAACTTTGTTATATGGTGGAGAATTTCTGTTAACATGTAAATACATCAAGAGAAAATGTTTTTTCTTTGCTCAATATGAAAAAATCCAATAAATAAATTAAAAAAGTTAATGTTTGTTATATTTATGAAAATGTAAGCTAAGTCAGGAAGTATTTGTATGATAACTGACTTACATTATTAGCATGAGCTGTTCTTTATGTGGCCCCACTGGTGGACTTTCTGATGGCACCTGGGTTTTGGCCATTGTGTGACACAGACTGTTGGACTGGATATAGGCCATTGGCCTGATCCAACATGGCTTCTCTTACATTCTTATGTGTGGTGGTATCGTATGAAGGATGCAGCTTTTATGTAACTTTTTTTGAACTATTGTGAGTGGAGAAGCTTCCTGAAAGCAACTCCATAAGGTAAAAAAAGTTGCTTAATGTTTCAGCAAATAAACATGTACCAGAATACTGTGGTTTCTGTAACTTTTCTGACCAGGCAGGGGGTTCTGAATTAACCAAAAGTACAATCAGTTTAGCAGTGGGGGTGGAATTTGTGGAAGAAACATACAGGTGAACATGAGGTCAAGAGAAAAAGTCACCTTACATTGTAATATCAATGGACAGTAGGTAACATAATCAAGGCTGTGTGTTCTGTGCTTTAAAAAAAAGTTCGAAATTATTCAACCTGTATAAAATATGTAAAATAAGCAGACTTGCATATGTTTGATTTTTGCATAACTTATTCTGACATTGGTAGCCATGGGGAGGGCAAAGAGCTAGGCTGGGGTTGAAAAACCTTATCCTCTGATGACTGGCAATTGTATTTAGTTCTCCCATTTGGCTTCAGAGATTTTAGGAGTCCTGGTCACTCAAACAATAGAAACCCAGAGTGGTTTTTGGAGACCATAGTAAAAAGTTCTGTATTTTGCTTATAAAGGTATACTGTCTGTACCCCGCTATTCCCTTCAGGCCACTTTCAGCCTTCTAAGAATTACTGGTCTGATCTTAGGTTACAAATAACATACAAGGCATCTGTGGCTCCAAAAGTAACTTCTGAACCTGCTGGTCTTTATCAGATTAGCTTAGCATCTGTCCCTGTCTGTTAGATCTCCAACATCCTCTTGTAGGAATGTGTGCTTCTGGAATGGTACAGGGAAGTTTTCTAAAATGGGAAGAGCAGCTGGCTTTTCCAAACCTAGCCCCCTTCCTCGCCCTCTCCTATCCCATTTGCTGACAGCCAGAATTAATCCTCCCAAGTTTGACTGGAACAGCTGAGAGCATGCATCCTGCATAGCTCAAGGCCTCTCAGTGGCTTCAGATTGCTTTCTTCCTTTCTCCCTCCCTTTCCCACTTCAGTACTGATTCAAGCAGCTGTCTCTGTCTGGGTTAAAAGCAGAGAGGGAGGTGTTAAATGATACGATCATATATTTGGTTATGTTTTTTTTTTAAAGCACCAAACCTCTTCACTGCAGATATCAATGTGGCGTCTCTCTTTTCCCTCCCTCTGCATCGTCAAAAGGATTTGCTGTACTAATCCCAGCACCTGTCTCTGCTTGGGACAGTGGGGAAAAAAAATAAGGTCTGGGGGTGGAGGGCGAATCAGTCCCGAATGCTTTTTACTGTCCTAGATTGAGAGTGTTCCCTCTGACGCACCTAGTGCCCAGAACATATATCCTTTTGGCTCCTATGTGCTTGCTTGCTTCCTCTCTTCTTTGTCCACTGCTGCATTCCCTTCTTCCTGGCTGTCGTTCTGTTTGCTTCTGGGAATTGCAGGAGGGTTGTCCGTTTTCAGTTTGGGAATTGTAATTTTTGAGGCTTCTGGTTCTTCCTTGCACACCTCGGTTTAGCGGTGCTGGATCCCACTGGGGAAGCAGGGGGGCTGATCTGAACCTAGTCAGGCAGTTCCTGTATTTTCAGCTGAGCTAATATCAACCTGAGTATAAACCCAGAGGCCTGAGCCAAGTATTTCACAGCACTGCCAGAGTCCTGTGCACAAGACTGCAAGAGGGGGAGACGCAGGCTTGCAGTTTCCAGTTCTTTGTCTGCTATATAGCTGGAGAATCCTTTGGCTATGTATGGTGTATATTGTATGGATTACCAGTACCCTGTTGTTCAGGTAAGTACAGGAAAGATCACACTGGACTGGCTGCTTCATTTTGTGCATGTTCCCCATTGTACATTAGCTTCCTAGGCTGGTTTTAGAGAGGGTGATATTTTCCAAGCTCAGCTGTTTGGCGTGAGGTACAAACTGCACTTTCTTAAAAGATCTTTTCCTGAAGACAGATCTGAGTTGAAAATTTGAGACCCAAGGGTCTTGTGGGGGAATTTATATATCATTATTGTTCCTGATATAGATTAGAGTGGTTTTTGTGCATTTTCTTGGGTGAGAAATGGCTTTCTTACATTAAAATCCAGCATATGGTATTCACTAAGGCCTTCTCATTGGTTGATGGGTGCTGCATCACTAAGGAGCATGTGACTTGGAGATACCTTCTTTCTAGCTCCAGCAACCAGAAAAGTACCATTTCCACTTTGAATTCACTCATAGCAAACTGACGTGTCACAAATTTTGTGATCTTCTCTAGCCTTTGACTACACGTGCAGGATTAATGTTCTGACAGGAACACGGTGAAATGCTTGTGTTGTCTTTTGCAAGTGCTTTTGGCACTTTTAGGAATTAGTACTATTATAGTGTGTTGGTGTTGTTCATTTCTTCTTGGTGGGCTGTGCTTACTGAAGCAGGGATCCTGTATCCAAAGTTTCTCTTTATAAGAAGCATCCATCATTATTCCGGAGCTTTCTGATTATAGGGCAAGTCTGAAGAATGGCAGCTGTTCGTGATTTGTTTAATAGGGATGAATTCTGTGAAATGGGTTTTCTGGAAACAAATTCTGATGCCCTAAATAAATTTGGGTTCTGCTTCAGCATACTGATCTCGACATATTTAGCTAACAAAACTAAAAACATGTGCTTGTTTAGCTTGTAATGTTGTGTAAGTATATTAAAAGTTTTTTTTCCAGTAGCCAAAAGTAGTTGAATGAAACTACTTGGTTATGATTTTTTTTAAAAGCCAGTAATGTCACTTAAATGTATTCAAACAAGTTTAGAACCTTATTTGAAAATTATTTTATTGCAATATTTTGTAAATAATTTAAAACACAATTCAGTAGCATACACTTTCTTTTCATGGCTTAAACATTAAGAATAAAAAGATCCTGAGCCATCAGCCTTAGCACACACAGAGCATGGTGTATCACTGTTGCCCACCAATCTGTTTTAACTAAGCTTTACTTACTCTGAGGGACCTTAGTTTCATTGTCCATAGAAGCACTTATACTACTAGTTAATCGCAGTATCGGTTAAGGTAAACCTGATTCATAACTGCTTGAGCCACATTCTCTAAGTCTGGTTCTCCTCATAGTGGGTCTATGAACAACTTGTGCATTATGTTATTCACTGATACGTGTACTTCCTAGAGATATTCTCCTGAAAAAAATAACTTTACAACTTTGAAGCTGCTTAATTTGGTTTTATCGTGTCCATTTGTTATGATAGCAGAAAGTGCCGTCAAGTCACAGCTTTTAGCGATCCCATAGGGTTTTCAAGGCGAGAGACGGTTTGTCTCATATTACTAATTTTGTAAAAAAAAAAGAAATAATTTCCACCAGAAAGTGAAAAAACTTCTGGAAAAATATTCAATTGCAGAATACTCCTCCATCACTGTTGAAGACAGAACATATATGGTCTCAAGTTTTGCTTCAAGTTATTTGCAACTGTTATAGCTCACCTTAAAGGGAGGGGGCTATGTGAATTATCTTGAATTTCAAAGCATGCTTTACTTCCAAGGCTACAGTATGGAATTTAGTTTTTTTTTAGTCTTGCTTATTTCAGTGTCATGTGTGAAAGATAATATAACGACAATTATAATAGCTGTTTAATAATTTTGTAATGAATTAATATATATCTTGCTTTTTGATCACAAGATACTGCTCCAGAGGCTTACAAAATAATATAAATGTAAAAATTATATGATCTTAAAAATAATAAACAACAACATAAAATATGAAAGCAGTAAAAAGCATTGATTGTTAAAATCAGCAAAGTAAAACTCAACAAAGCATAGTAAAGAAAAATAGCAGAATTTCTTATAGTGGTGGTGTTAGGAAAAAGAGAATCAGATTTAGTTAATCAAATTAAACACCTTCCTAAGTAAAGCAGTCTTTATGGGTGTTAAAATTAACGGTGGTGGTTCCAATTGTACCTCATGGGGAAAGGCATTCCATATCATCAGCCCTACTGCTGAAAAGGCCTGTCCTGTGTAGACATATGCTAAATTTCTGAAGATAAGGGGCAAGGCCTCACCATATGAATATGTTCATGTTGGAGAAAGTAGCCTTTGAAATACCCTGGCCCAAGCCATTTTGAACTTTAAAGGTCACCACCAGCACTTTGAATTAGGTCTGGAAATAAACTGAGAGCCACTAGAGATATAACAGAGTAAGGTATAATGTTATCAAGCCAGCTAACCCCTGTTAACAACTGAGCAGCTGTTTGAAATTTCTGGAGAGCTGTTCCAAGACAGCCCATGAAGAGTGCATTACAAAAGTGCAGTCTGGAAGTCCCTAGTGCATATATAACTGGCTAGGTAAGATCTCTCCAGAAGAGGTCATCACTGGTATATATCAGCCTAAGCTGCTGAAAAGAGCTCTTGTCCACAGCATGTACCTGCACATCCAAGATTAAAGCCAGGTCCACAAGAACACCTACATTTCACATCTTTAGGGAGAGCACAACCTCATCCTACAAGAAGTTGTATACCACTTCCAGGATTACCTAGAAACATTGTTCGCCAGAGCTATGACTATTTTTTCCGTTATAAAGTTATAGAAGGATAGCTTTATCTCAATACAGGTGGTAATAATCATTCCCCAAAACTGGGTTGGGAGGACTATATTTGTACTAAGGGAGAAGTTCAGACCTTATTAGTTGGTACTGCAATACCCATTTGACGGTGAATGGTATTTGTAGTCTAGGTGAGTCTGAGAAGAAATTCTGTATTGGGCAACCCACTCTTACACATCCGGTTTCTCTCTCTACATCTTCTATAAATTGTCTGTCTGCACTCTGCAGTCACGGGTTTTAATAGTTATTGGTTAGCAGTTACAATCCTGAATAGCAGTGATAAAGCCTTCAGTTTCTGTTTGAAGTCAACCTTGCTTTTATCCGCTTCACAGATGAGACTGCATCCACATTTTCTCTGTTGAGGCTTTCTGGGTATTTCCCATGCAGGGCTTTGGATTTCCATGTTTCAATTCTTCCTTTGATTGATAACGAAGGCTGGCTGGAATGATCTGTCACTGAGGTTTAGAGCAGTGAAATTTTGATCAGCCTTAATCACTCCTCGAAGTGATCAGATATCCTGAAGCAGATTCAGAGTTTTGAGGCTTGATTCTTCCCCCCACCTCAGAAAGCCTGTATTATTATTATTCTGACATGTTCCTGTCACCAGTTCTCTGATATCCCTTTTCTGTTCCTCAGAATCTACTATCTGCTGAGACCCAGAAGAATTCATATCCCCACAGCATTTCAGTTGTGATTGCGCTCCTTCTTGGAAGGCCTGGCGGTTTCAGTTCAATAGAGTGCTTAGTTTAGCAGTCATTTGAGTTCTGCTATTTTCAGAGGTGCAAAGGGCTTGATGAGCTCTAGGGCTACAGCTCAGGTTGATGAGCTCTAGGGCTATAGCTCAGTAATTCACATAGGGTTATTGAAAACTTTGACTAGGCCTTTGCAGTGGTGGTATTGGCTAGCGTATGTAATGAGCACCAGTCATCCAAAAACGTGGCCTAAGATTCTTATCTGATCCCGTCTTAGGGTGGTAAACAAGTAGCTAGAATGTAGACCACTTTGCACTTCATGTAACATGATTCTACATTTAAATGTCTGTTGTTAACATTTATTTCTGATAAATGTGGTTCCTTACGATTGATTCTTATTTCCAGGCACAGATCCAGACTTCAGGTTTGTTTGCTGTCTTCATGAGCTAGTACAGAAATGCGAGAAATATAAATTAAAATGTAGGTCTTACTCTTTCTCTGAGGGCATAAAACGAAACCTTTGTGGAATCTGGTAAGAAAATGGGCTAGCTTCAAGAATAGTGCCCCAAACAGAAATAACATTCATTTAGTCAGTCAGGAAACTCCAGATCGTACAGAATGCTGCAGCTCAGATACTGTCAGGAGCTAGGTGGAATATGCATATTGCACCCATTCTGCAGTCACTCCATTGGCTGTCTATCAGTTACTGGGTTCAAAGCAAGGTCCTGGTTATCATATACAACAAAGCCTTTCATAGATTTGGAAAAAGTTAGCAAATGGAGACTTTTCAGAGACAATAAATGAAACAGCCTTATTGCTCATTTTAATATTGCATTAGGATTTCTCTGTCTAAAGGCCCATCTAAGATATAAACATACCATCAACCATTCTAGCTGTTGGGTTGTTTTTTATTTTATTTTTATCCTGCCCTTCCTCCAAGATGCTCAGGGTGGCATACGTGGTTTATTTATTATTTATTTTGACATTTTTACCCTGCCCTCCCCGCAAGCGGGCTCAGGATGGCTTGCAAGGGGCATAAGCCCATACATAAAACCATAAATAATAGCAATAACAATAACAATAATAAAGTGCTTCATGTAAACGAGATGGTCTTTGGATAGTTTCATGATGATCTCAATCATTTCCTTAGGTCTCATGGTGGTATCAATCATTTCCCTGGGGGTGATCTTGTCCTGTAGATAGTCTAAAGCCGATCCAGCAGTGTCAGTGCCATGCACATTTATAGCAGATCTTTCGAGGGCGGCCCCTGATCCCGTTGTTATCCCCACCATTGGTAGTGGTGGTGGTGGCGGCCCCTATATGAAAGCCTGGCGGAAGAGCTCCGTCTTGCAGACCCTGCGGAACTGCATAAGGTCCCGGAGGGCCCTGATCTCCTCCAGGAGCTTATTCCACCAGGTAGGGGCTGCCACTGAGAAGGATCTGGCCCTGGTCGCAGCAAACTTTGCCTCTTGGGGGCCTGGAATCACCAGGCGGTATTGTGTCCCCGACCGAAGTGCTCTTGGGGGTATATGTAGGTGAGGTCTCCTCCGATTATTAGATGATCTGCATGACGGAGTGAGCTCCCGTCTCTAGTTCCAGCTCCTGCCAACCTAGCAGTTCAAAAGCAAGAAATTGCAAGTAGATAAATAGGTATCACTTCGGTGGGAAGGTAACAGCGTTCCGTGCACCTTGGTGTTTAGTCATGCCGGCCACATGACCACGGAAACGTCTTCGGACAGCGCTGGCTCTTCGGCTTTGAAACGGAGATGAGCACCGCAACCCTAGAGTCGGATTCGACTGGCTTTCGAGCAAGGGAACCTTTACCTTTACCAGCACTTTGAAGCGGATTCGGTATGCTATTGGCAGCCGGTGCAGCGCTTTCAACCCAGGCCGGATGTGCTCCCACTTGGGGAGACCCATCAACAGCCTGGCCGCCGCATTGTGCACTAACTGCAGCTTCCGGATCTGCAACAAAGGCAGCCCCATGTAGAGAGCGTTACAGTAGTCTAACCTTGAGGTGACTGTTGCATGGATCACTTGTAGCCAGGTCATCCCGGTCGAGGAAGGGAACCAACTGCCGAATCTGCCTAAGATGGTAAAATGCAGATCTGGCGGTGGCTGCCACCTGGGCCTCCATAGTTAAGGAAGGATCCAGGAGCACTCCCGAACTCCTAACCTCCGATGCTGGCACCAACGGCACCCCATTGAAGGTCGGGAGAGGGATCCCCAACCCCGAACCATTCCAACTCAGGCACAGGACCGCCGTCTTCGCTGGGTTTAGTTTCAGCTGGCTCAGCCTGAGCCACCCAGCCATGGCCTGTAGTGCCCAGTTCAGATCTTCTGGGTCCTGGGACCTCCTGCATTTAACCTCACGACAACCCTGTGAAGTAGGTTAGTGGAGAGAGAATGACTGGCCCAAAGTCACCCCAAAATTTTCATGCCTAATGGGCATTGAACCTGGGTCTCCCTGGTCCAAGTTCGGCATGCTGTGCTGTGTCACACTTGGTTACAAAGGACCTTGTCATTAATTTATACATTGGAGTCAGGCAGGTTTCTTATATCAGGGAAAGGGAATTGATCATATTTAGTTATTAATCAGTGTAATTGCATGAGCTGATTCCATCCCACTTGCCACTGTTGTGATAGAGGACTATCCCTCTGCTGGCAGTACAGAACTTTTGAATGACACGGGTACATATGACAGAGTAGTACCAGATGATCACCCCTTTCTGTGCTGGTGTTCAGACTTTATTATGAGCCCCAGCTGCCTCCTGGGGTATTTAATGACAGTCAGGGTCCATCAGAAACAGACAAACTTAGATCCTTTGGGCTGTGCTGCTGGCAAAATGCATGGTGTGGAGTGTTTAGAAGGTCAGCCTCTTAACATCTCATGGATACCATGTTGTTTACAAAATGCTGCATGGATTTTTGTCAGCCCTTGAATAGCCATTTCACAGGGTTTCACCCCCCCAGCCCCCATATTTCAAGCTGTTTTAGTAAGCCATGTGGAGCCACTCAAAAGTCTCAGCTGCCAGGAAGGCCTAATGCAGGATACGGTAGCCTATGCCTCTTTTCCCACAATGTTTTCAGATTAGATTCTAATAGCAAATAAGGACCTATATGTATTTTATTTATTTATTTATCTGTCTCTCTGTCTATTTATTTGATTTCTAGCCCACCCTCCCCTAGAACAGGGCTCAGGGTGGGTTACAAAATTTCCATATAACAATGTAAATGAACATTGTAAAATGCTATATGTTTACAGTATACCTATAAATTATCATTAGCTAATGTTGCATACCCTTTTCATACTATACATTTTAAGCAAGATGTTTTAATAAGCATTTCACTCACTGGGAAAATGGGGGGAAGTCCTCAGGGGTGGGGGGAAAAATCCCCCCTCCCCAGGCCTTCACATCTCTGTCCTTGCCCTCTGTCTGCTTTCTTCTTGTTCTCAGCACCTGGGCCCCAGTTATACTGTGCTCACCATGCCCAGTCCTTACTCCTACCTTCTCTTTGGGCCAGCTGGCTGGTCAATGGAGTAGACAGCCAGTGCCACCTCATTCGTCGGGCCTACAATGCTCTACCTGTGCAAGTCTTTCCTGTGCTTCTTTCTCTGGAGTGAGGTGCCTGCTCTCTCTACTGGGGACCACAAAGCAGGAGTTTAACTGGATCCTCACGTCCAGTGGCCAGGGCTGAGGGAAGCTCATGGTCAGGCCTTGCGCATTGTCTAAGTCTTTTTGTTGTAAAATGGAAAAAAAATAAAGAATAGTCTTGAAAAGAAGAAGAGAAGACATTGAATTTATATCTCTCCCTTCACTTGGAGTCTCGGAGTGGCTTACAATCGCCTTTCCTTCCTCTCCCCACAACAGACACCCTGTGAGGTAGGTGGAGCTGAGAGAGCTCTGAGAGAACTGGTCCTGAGAGATCAGCTCTCAGAGAACTTTGGCTGACCCAAGGTCACCCAGCAGCTGCATGTGGAGGAGTGGGGAATCAAACCTGGTTCTCCAGATTAGAGTCCGATGCTCTTAACCATTATACCAAACTGTCTCTTAAACACTACACCAAAAGATCTGTGTTCCAAGATTTGGGTGGCAAATTAAGGTTCCTCGGTCCAGCATTTTTTTAAAACCAGTGCGTAATAGATGACAGCATACTGTGCCTGTGACTTTTGATTGAGAGTTAGTATGCTTGTGAGCAGGACTCCTATTTTTAAAATATACCTTTTGTCCTAAATAATAATAATTTGTTGTTGTTGTTGTTGCTAAGCCTTTCTCCCATGTTTGCATTGTGTGACCTAGAATGCAAAATTTTCTTCCATATTCTTTGTTTTGTACTTGTGAACTGTCTAGTTGATTGCTAAAAGTTGCTGTAGATTTATGTGCCTTGACAGAATAAGCACACAAATCAAGATGATATACTGGCTTTTCTTTGGGATATATGCTATTCATCTTTTGAACTGGGGGAAAAGCAGAATTGTGATGTGTAAATTTTTCCATAGGAAACCAATGTTTGTAGAGACAATGTGAATTTCAGTCCCCACTGTGTGATACATGAGTTGCACTACATATGTTGGATTGGCTCTGTCATTCTTTCAAGGTGTCTTCTTGGTGCTTGGGGGGGGGTCAACAGTGGGAGGGCTTCTAATGTCCTGGCCCCACTGCTGGACCTCCTGATGGCACTGGTATTTCTGGCCACTGTGTGACACAGAGTGTTGGACTGGATGGGCCTTTGGCCTGATCCAACATTGGCGTCTCTTATGTTCTTATGTTCTTATGTTTTCTGTGACTGGCAAATGGTACAGCATGCTTTATTATGGTAGCTTTGGCCACAATTATCTGTGATTTCATAACTGCCAGAATGGCATAAAGTCCATGGACTCCCCTGTTAATATTACTGTCAAATTGGTACAGACTCTGAGTATGTTTCCTTGTTAGACAAGGATGATTTGCATCTCCTGCATTGCATTTGAACTTCAAATGCAGCACCTGGTTCCCTGGATATTTTAGAAGCAATTTGGACTGAGTAAAACGTCAGTATTTTCATTTAAGTAACCAAAAAGATTATTTCTCTCCTCAAAGTCATTCTGAATGGCCAGAGATTTTTGTTCTAGTGTTTCCTTGCTCTTGGCAATGTGGTTAGCAGTAGGATGTACACCGTACTAGAGTCTTTTGAGCTTGGCATTCCTTCCCCAACACACCATGCTTAGGCTGCAATCTCACACACTAAATAATCCACTTTCCATCCACTTTCCAACTGGATCTCGCCAGTTCACACGGTAAAATCCAGTTGGAAACAATGTTCCCTCTAAGCTGTGGAGTCCTGTGAGCAAAAATTCTACTTTGTGAGCTACCGGCATCAAAGTTGTGAGCAAGTGATTTGGCTGCTGCATAGATTAGCTTGCTGTGGAGCCATCCTTCCTGAGCTAAGACAAAAATGTGTGAGCCAGAGGCTAAAAAACTGTGAGCTGGCTCACACTAACTCAGCTTAGAGGGAACCCTGGTTGGAAAGTGTACTGAAAGTGGATTGAAAATGGATTATTTAGTATGTGTGACTGCAGCCTTAGTTTTAGTTCACATGTTCAAAGGAGAAACATTAAGGATTTTCATGCAGTTATTCAGGGTCCAGTTTTTGTTGATGTTAACTTGATTTATTTTTGTTTTATAATCACAGATGGATAGATGTGTTAATCTCTAGCAGCAAAATAAAATAGGACTCCAGTGCTACTTTAGAGACTAACAAAATTTATTCCACCACTAAGCTTTCATGAGTCAGAGCTCACTTTATCAAATACTTTGAGGGAGATGTTACAAAGAAAGGCTAATTTAAAAAACAGATGAAATAAAAAGAATAACCAGTTCATTGCTATCTGACTACAGTTGGTAATGGTCCTCACCCACTCTGAGTGAACTACTCTTTTAATTGGATATTGTTTTAAACCACCACCTCCTTTTCTGTTGTGAATATAGAAGTGTCGGCCTAGTGGATGTACACTTTGGTGCATCTGATGAAGTGAGTTCTGGCTCATGACAGCTTATGCTGGAATGAATTTTGTTAGTCTGTAAGGTGTCACTGGACTCCTGTCTTGCCTTGTAAGAGATAGAACATTTCTTGTTCCCTGTTGCAACCCTGAGTTGTTTCTCGCTAACTATGTGCATCTTCCATGTTTTGGGGGATACAGCTGCATGTTCAGCCACAGTAGTACTGCTGGATGTTTATGCAGGGCTGTGCTGCATCAGCTGCATTTGTGGGTATCTTTAAAGAACTACTGCTTCTTTAAGAATAGAAGGGAATAACGAGCAACAGCCATGGTACTGGCTTGTTGAACATAGAATGGTACACACAGTTCTCTTGCTGTCCTTTCCAGTTTTGTGAAATATCTATGGAAGTTCTATGAAACTTTTTGTTTCTTTTGGAATAAGTTAAATGGTTTTAAGATATGGCTAATCGAAGCTAGTGGTACTCATTCCACAGCTCGTGGCGAGCCACATTCACAGTCACCATCAACCAGAAGAGCCATGTGACTACTGCATGCCCTGCATGCCACACTGCCAAGCACTCACACACACACAACTTTTAAATTACCAGAGTAGCCATGAGTATGTAATGTTTTCTCTCCCCATTGCTGTTGAACCTTAGCCAGCTCCTGTGTATCTGGAGTGAGGGGAAGAGAACAAGAAAGCAGAGATGGAAGTAAAGGCCACTCACTCAGACTTCACTCTGCAGGAGCCTGCTTGGGTGAGGCCATAAGTGTTCCAGAGGGAGGCTCAAAGTCAGCGCATCTGGGCTGGCGGAGCAGACTTCTGCAGTGGGAAGCCTGTGCACCCTTTATGTCCCTTGCTGTCCTCTTTCTCTGTCTCTGGCATGAAACTCACAGATGCCTATGGCTAAGGCTACTCTGCCTCATGCCAGGGAGAGAACAAGAAGGCAGTGAGAGGGAAGTAAAAGGCGCTGGAGAAGCCTGCTCTGAACCAGCCAGCAACACCGTGAAGCCTCTCTTTGCAAGAAGCCTGGGCACCCTTCTCTCTCTGCTTTCCTGCTCTCTCTTTGCAAGAAGCCTGGGCACCCTTCTCTCTCTGCTTTCCTGCTCTCTCTTCAGCATGAGGCAGGGCAGTTTAGGCAGGGCAGTTTAGGCAAGACGGTGAGATTGCCGAGTTGCCCGGAGGAGAGAAGGCAGGCTGTGGACAAGGGAGCAAAAACACTACCACCCCACTGCAGCCATTTTGCTCTCCTTCTGGCAGCCATGTGAGTGCTGGGAGGAGAATGAAGAGGCTGTGGAGAAGAGTGGGTGGTTGGCCTGAGACCTGCCCCTCAGGGGTCAATAAGAGGTGGAGGGAGCCAGTCTGTCATCTAATACTTTTGCTTGTAAAATAATCTTCGTGTGTGACTTCTGATGTGGAGATCCTGCTGTAAATTTCTGTTTTGTTTATGTTATTTAACAGGGCCATATAAGTGATTTAATGCAAGAAAATCTATCGTATATAATGGTGATGCCTGTTGGATGCTGTAGACATATACAGTATTTTCAAGAATATGTCATTTATGTATGATGATTTTTGTCCACAGTTAGTATTCTATAGTGTATGAATATGCATTAGAATTGTGAATAATAAAATTAGTCTGAAGCATAAAAACAACATTAAATAATATTTAGCAGCCTGTGATAAAAAAAAAAACAGCTAAACACCTGGAACTGTTTTTATTTAAGAGCCTGGGTGGAAAAAAATGCTTTGGCCTAGCACTTTAACTGGCACATTGGACCGTATAGGAGTATGGGAGGAGGTGGTCCTTCAGGTACTCTGCCTTAAGTCATTGAGCACCTTTAAGGTAAAACCAGCACTTTGAATTGTTCCTGGAAACAATGAAACATAGGCAGAGCCCCTTCAAAAACGGTGTTGTTAGTGGAAACAGTTCACAAACTCAGAGTGTGAATCATTAGTTGATAAGACGATATGTGGTGAGATACAGAGTGAGGGGTCATACATGTTGTGAATCAGTTCTGCATCATATTGCAGAAGATGGCTGTTCTGCAGCAGAGATTTCTTCATGTATCTGGTATAACTTTTGAGTATTGCACTCAGAAGTCAATTGGACTTCAAAGGGTGTAATGGTGCTTAGAATTGCACTGTTAGTGGGCACATTCTTCTGCTTTCTTGCTGTTGCAATCAAATACTCAGGGGTGATAACCGCCCTGATAAGACACAGCTAAAATGACAGCATAGCTCAGATTTGTGTATAGTACTTAACATGAATAAAGAGTATTTTAGTGTGAAGGAGAGAAGGACTGGGCAGTTGTAAGGATTATTACATGGCAAGTACAAGTGTTATTGAGAGTACACAAAGCCACATTGTACCCTTGCAAGGGAGATGGATTCTGAAGAGATTTGGTAGCTTTGATATTTCTCCTCTGGCAGTAGAATTCTTCTAGTATCCAGAGTTTCTTACGCATGTGATAGTACACTTAACATTAATCTTTTCTAACATGTAGCCCAATCTTCCTCCTTAGTTAGAGGAGCTAAAAAGTTATGAACAGGAGCCCTGACCTGGATCGCCCAGGCAAACCTGATCTCGTCAGATCTAGGAAGGTAAGCAGGGCCAACCCACCCTGGTTGGGAGACCTCCAAAGAATACTAGGGCTGGGAGGCAGAGGCAGGCTATCAAGCCACTTCTCTGAACATCCTCCATGACCCAGTAGGAGTCACTAGAGGTCACCATGACTTCCAGGCACGGGCACACACGCACACATACACACAAATGCAAAAAAAAATAATTATGGACAGGACTCGAATAATAAACAGTTGTTTGATACACAACACCTTGAGTTGCTAGGCCTTGTTTGATCTAGAGAAGGAGAAGCTGCTGACATGGTTTAACCTATAAATAGGGATATGTTCAGAAATTTCATGGGCTGACTTCCGGTTTATGGCGACACAATAGCGGACGTTTCTCCTGGACATCCCAGGGAAGCGATCCGCGCAACAGCAGTTCGGAGGGGGGGGGCGACTGGTTGCCACCCCCCTGGAGCCTTTGTGAAAGGCTCCTAGTCACGGGGCTTTGAAGGGTAGCCTCTTCGCCAGCGCGTTGCTGGAAAATTGAGGCACTCTTCCGCCCCAACGATCCTGCCGCTGCTGTGTCCACAATGGAACCAGAGCCGCTGACTGGGACAAGCGTTGGAGATCGGGCACAAAAAATGTACTTTGAGCGAGGTCTTCGCACCATCAATGAACAGTGAGTCGAGTTAAATCGAAATGCCGGGAATTTAAAAGAAAGCCCCCCTGGGAACAACGAGACAAGCGAGCGGGGGAGGGGGCCCTCCCATATGCACAAAGAGAATAGCGATTTGCCAAGGGGGAGCTGAAGAAAAAGCATTGAAATCTAATTTAAGAGATCAACTAGAGCGCCTGTAAGCATTTGGGCAAATTTCAGAGACTTTAGCAAGTTTTCAAAAAAGTAAACAATCCATAAAAATGGCGTGGAAAAAAACAAAGAAAGACAGACAAGCAAAAGTGAAACCACTGGGGAGCATGAGCCCACGGCCGGAAGATACCACTGAGTTTTCTAAACTGTTAGCAGACTCTTTGCACCCTCTACTGGACCAGATGACGAACATCAATCAACAACTGACAGCTTTAAAGCAGAACTTTGCAACTCAGCAGTTCCAATTGACTGAGACTACAAAAAAGACGGAGCAAACAGCTGAGAAAGTGAAGGAAATGGATGCCAACTCTAAAAAGGTTAAGAAAAAGGTTCAAATGCTGGAAAAGAAGCAAGCTTCAGATGAATATCAACTATTGCAGCTACAAATGGAAAAAGCTAACCTAGTCCTCTGGTTCCAAGGGGTCCCTGAAGCAAAAGAAGAGAATCTAAAGCAACTGCTGAGTGATGCGCTAGCCCCAATCACAGATTTAAAAGCGGAATGCCTTGTAAGTGAAATAGATGTGGTTTATAGAACTTTTTTCTCAGACTTTTAAAGAAAAATAATTTGAGTGAGAAAAGATTGATGTCCTTCTATCGCTGCTCAATGGAGAGCATTTTAACATACTGTGTCTGTGCCTGGTTTGCCAGTTGTACGGCTGTGGATAGGAAAGCACTCCAGAGAGTTATCATCCCAGCCCAGAAGATCATTGGCTGCCCCTTCCCATTCCTGGAGGAATTGTATAGTTCTCGATTTTTGAAAAAAGCAAAGAACATTCCACAGGATTTGTCACACCCTGGACATTCCCTGTTTGAACTGCTGAACTGGCAGCCACAAAAATGATTGCCACAGCTTAACATTATTATTTACATTATTATGTATTATGTAAACTATTCCCACTGTAAATGCTGTATGAAATTGGAATTTGGGTGACATTAGTGGTTTTAAGTTGCTATGTGAACCTTAAGGGAGTTATGAGATAGTTGTGAATGGTTGTGTGAGTGTATATGAATATTGTTGTAGATCACCAAAATGATTGCATCTTAATTTCGTTGTACTATGTACACTGACAATAAAGTATATTACTATTACTATATCAAGAAAAATAATCTGCCTGGGGAGATACTGGTTAGATTCTCGAAGAGACATGTGAGGGACCAAATGCTGAAAGCAATTACAGGAACGCCCTTGAAAATTGGAGGCTACATCATCAGGATCTTAAAAGATATTCCATTTGAAATAAGGAAGAAGAGGAAGAAGTACAAGGACTTGATCCTATTTTTACAAACAAACAGCATTCCTTACAGATGGTTGACCCCCAAATGCATCATTTTCAAACTGCAGAATAAAAAAGAAAACATTGACTCTGTTTCTAAAGCGCGTGAGTTCCTGAGACTGCAACTGGGAGAGTCCGGTGAGGACGGCAAGGAAGAAGAAGACAGCAAACCTAGTGATGAAATGGACTCCGCTACTTCCGATGAGGACTCTGTGTCCGAAAAAGGGGCAGCAGCCCCTAAGCGAGAATATCAATTAAGGATTAGAAAAGATAAAACGAAGGTTGAAGAACTCTGAGTTGTGCTGGGCTCTGGGCGATGTACAAGACACAAAGTCATAAAATACAAAACATTGAAATACAAAGCATTAAAATTCATATCTAACCTAATAGAAATTTCAGTATAGATAAAAATCCAAGATGGCAATTTCTCATGATATTATTATCTCAATTTTGGACTACCAGTCCCTTTTTCTGGGTGGGGGAAAGGGAACTCAGAGCATCGGGGGGGGAGGAAGGGTGCCAGCCAATGGGTAACTGTTGCTGCCTCAACCAAAAGCCTGCCAGAACATCTCTGCCTTACAGGCCCTGCGGGATTGCATAAGATCCCGCAGGGCACTGATGTCATTTGGCAGAGAGTTCCACCAGGTTGGGACGAGGACTGAAAAGGTCCTGGCCGTGGTTGAGGACAGCCAGACATCTCTGGGGCCAGGGATCACCAGCAAGTTGTTATTTGAAGAGCATAAAGCTCTTTCAGGGACATACTAGAGAAGTCGGTCCTGTAGTTACGTTGGTCCCAGACTTTGCAACTCAGCAGCTCCAATTGACTGAGACTACAAAAAAGAAGTAGTCTCAGTCAGCTCCAATTGACTGAGACTACCAAAACCTTGAACCTGACTCGGTACTCCAGTGGAAGCCAGTGTAGCTAGTGCAGAACTGGTTGTATATATGCAGTCTGTGACGTTCCCGTCAGGACTCGCACTGCCACATTCTGGATCAGCTGGATTTTCCGGGTCAGTCTGAAGGGTAGGCCAGTGTAGAGTGAGTTACAGTAATCCAATCTGGAGGTGACCGTTGCATGGATTACTGTGGCTTGGTCAGGACGCGACAGGAAAGGACCTAGTTGTTGGACTTGGTGAAGATGAAAAAATGCCGGTCGAGTAATATGCGAGACTTGGGCCTCCATTAATAAGGAAGCATCCAAAGTCATGCCGTGTCTCTTGACAGATGGCACCAGTGTCAATGGCGCCCCATCCAGAGCTGGAAGCCTAGACTCCAATCCTGAGGGCCCACCCCCCAGCCACAGAACCTCCATCTTTGTTGGGTTCAGCTTCAGTCTTGATGATGTAGATTTTGTATGGTAAACTAGCCCATTGGTTAGGAGAGAAGGGCTGTGGCTTAGAGGCAGAGCTTTTCATTTACATGCAGAAGATCCCAGGTTCAGTCCCTGGCATCTTCAGTGAAAAGCATCAAGCCATAAGTGATATGAAAGACCTCTGTCTGAAACACTGGAGGGCTGCTGCCAGTCACAGTAGACAATAATGACCTTGACTGATCAAGCTTCATCCCCCAATTTATCCACTGATCTGCAGCAAAAGAGAATTTGGATGAACTCTGATTTGATGTAGGATATAGTTGTTTATAGTTGTTTCAAAGTATAGGTTATATGAATTTTGCCTGTGGAATCAACATTATGAACTCTTCTAAAAATGACAAAAGAACTGGAATCTTCTCTGTCAAGCCACTTGGATAACTTTGTAGTGTTATTTTGATTGGGCTCACCAAAAATACTGGATGGCTTTTGATTTTTGGGTAACTGGTAATTCTGGAGGTTATTCATAGCCACCCCCCCCCATTTACGAGGTTACATGAAGGCAGATAAGCAAGACTTTTTTTTTTGTTTATTAGTGAGTGGGTGGCTTGAAGAATGCTTGAAAGCATAAGCCACAGACAGGCATCCAGTAAGTATAAAAGGAGGCAATTCTGGTGGGTGAGCAGCTAACCAGATTCATGATGTCTCAGCATCAGACTAAATCACAGAAAGGGCATCAAATTTACCTGAAGGTCAGTTGTGCCCTTGCTTTCAAATAAAAGCTTTAAATTCCCCCTATAGCAGGCTCTCCCCCCCCCCCCCCCTTTTTCCCCCATTTTTAGCAGGACTGGGCTGGGAGCTCAGCTTTGGAGAAAACAGCAAAGCAAAGAAATCTGGTAGCATCCTCACTTAGGGCTTAATTAGGAAGACATTGTCCGAGCCCAAGGTGAGAGAGAAACGCAGGGAGGCTAGCAAAAAGAAAGCGGAGGTGACATTGCAGGTACGCCTTTTGTATAGCCCGGAGTCCACGCTGCCATGTGCAAGCGTGCCTAGGAAGCTTAAGGGCTCTGGGGCCCTCGATAACAAAAGCCAGGGCAGAAGCCTCGACGCTGTCCAGCCCTGCCGACTTGAGAGAAGCTGTCGCGTCCAAGCAAGCCTGGCTGCGGGGCCTTATGCGCGCCCAGGCCGGGAAGAGGATGCCAGCAGTATCCCGGCGGCCCCTCTGTCTGACTCCGAACTGGCGCTGCAACCGGCCAGGCGCGGGCGGGCGGAGGGGAGGGAGGGAGGGAGAGGGAGGAGGCGGGCCGTGGCTCTGATTAATTACCTTAGGCATTCGGGGGTGGGACTTCCATCAGCCATCTGGCTGAGATATGGGAGGGAGCTGCGGAGAAGGCGGGCGGGGGAGAGACAGGCAGGGAGGAAGAGAAAAGAAAGGAAGAAACACGAGAGCGAGAAGAAAGGGAGGCGAACCAGGATCAAGGGGAAACCCCCGCCACCTCTCGCTGGCCGTCCAGACGCGGAGGGGAACTCGGAGAGGCGAGGAGAGTCCTGCCACAGCCCCACCTGGCGGAAGGGTGTTTCTCCCCCCTTCTCCACGCCTCCCCCGTTTTGGTTTATGGAGAAAAAGAAAATGGTCACTCAGGTAAGGGCTGTGTTCGCCGCCGGTGCCGTGCGCGGGTGTTCCTTTCCATTCCCGCTATAGGAACGACTCCGGCCAAGGAGGATCGCAAAGGTCTTGCAGTGCTATTACTCGCTACCCGCCCCCGAACCCCCCGCCCCAGCCCAACCCCGCAAGCCCTGTGGCTTTCAATGTTCTCGCTAGGCTGCTGGAAGGTTGCCGTGCGTGGAGCGTGTATGCGCAGCCATGCCTCCGCGCTCTGCTCCATAGCAAATTCCTGTTTCCTGTGCTGTGCAGCCGCAGCTCAGGAAAGACCCTGTGGGGATTTGTCTACCTCTTTGTCTTGGTGTGGAGGGCGGGGGGG